>NC_091977.1:542421634-542459134 GCF_044704955.1 Pristiophorus japonicus
CTATGATGGATCCGTTGGGAAGGATCACGGCCTGCATGTCGTCATGGAGCGGGCAGAGGATGGTGATGAACTTTTGGGGGCATCCGAAACGGAGGAGGACGCTCCATAGACCCTCGCGGTTGACATGGTCTCGCTCACGGTCTACAGGGCTGTAATTATACCCGCCCTCCTGTATGGCTCAGAGACATGGACCATGTACAGTAGACACCTCAAGTCACTGGAGAAATACCACCAACGATGTCTCTGCAAGACCCTACAAATCCCCTGGGAGGACAGACACACCAACGTTAGCGTCCTCGACCAGGCCAACATCCCCAGCATCGAAGCACTGACCACACTCGATCAGCTCCGCTGGGCAGGCCACATTGTTCACATGCCAGACACGAGACTCCCAAAGCAAGCGCTCTACTCGGAACTTCTTCATGGCATGTGAGCCCCAGGTGGGCAGAGGAAACGTTACAGGGACACCCTCAAAGCCTCCCTGATAAAGTGCAACATCCCCACCGACACCTGGGAGTCCCTGGCCAAAGACCGCCCTAAGTGGAGGAAGTGCATCCGGGAGGGCGCTGAGCACCTCGAGTCTCGTCACCGAGAGCATGCAGAAACCAAGCGCATGCAGAAACCAAGCGCAGGCAGCGGAAGGAGCGTGCGGCAAACCAGTCCCACCCTCCCCTTCCCTCAACCACTGTCTGTCCCACCTGTGACAGAGACTGTAATTCCCGTATTGGACTGTTCAGTCACCTGAGAACTGGTGTGAGTGTGGGAAGCGAGTCGACTCTGAGGAACTGTCTAAGAAGAAGAGAAGAGATTACCTAATGGACATGACTCAATGCAGTGATGTTACAACGTGAGAAATAGGAGCAGGAGTCGGCCATACGGCCCCTCGAGCCTGCTCCACCATTTAATACCATCATGGCTGATCCGATCATGGACTCAGTTCCACTTCCCTGCCCCGCTCCCCATAACCCCTTATCCCCTTATCGGTTAAGAAACTGTCTATCTCTGTTTTAAATTTATTCAATGTCCCGGCTTCCACAGCTCTCTGAGGCAGCGAATTCCACAGATTTACAACCCTCTGAGAGAAGAAATTCCTCCTTATCTCAGTGGGCTAACATACTCATGTATGAACTAGACATATGCAGAGCATGTAATACTATCATGCTTGGACCATGTGATTAACTCCATAAAAGATACAAGACGCTCCTTGGAGCCTGCGACTAGCCCTGGCAACACTGACTGGTGAAGTCACGAGCACATGTCAAAGCATTTCTGATCAGTCTGTTGCACACAAGTTAGGTTCAGTCGCAACCTCACGGGCACTACGTGTAATGGGATGTGTATCATTGACTTGGCGAATAACAATATTAATCAGATATCTCAGTATTTGCTGTTCCTGGACTTTGTTTTTGAAGTCTGGAGAAGTGACTATCCTGTAAATACTCAACACCCAGGACTCAAACCCTCCACCATCTCTCCCCGCCCATCTTCCTGTGATTAAAAAACCCTCCTGGGACCAAGGTATGGAATTAGCAAGTCAGCAGCCCCTGTCCCAGGAGCCGACATGCAGAGACCCTTTGAGTCATTGGTGTAAAAGGGAAGACCGAAGGTGATATTGTAAACGGGCCAATCCGGGATCAGTTCCGATCCCGACGGCACCTTAGAAGCACTTGCGGTGGACTATGGAGGGCCCAGACTCATCCTATTCCTGCTTACTGATCCACATTTGCTGGAAGGTGGAGAGAGAAGCCAAGATGGATCCACACTGAATACTTCCTCTCGGGCGGAGCAATGATCTTAATCTTCATTGTGCTCGGAGCCAAGGCTGTGATTTCCTTCTGCATCCGATCAGCGATACCGGGGTACATGGTGGTTCCACCAGACAAGACCGTGTTGGCGTACAGATCTTTCCTGATGTCTACATCACATTTCATGATGCTGTTGAAACAGGTCCCGTGGAGCCCAGAAGCTTCCATCCCAATGAAGGAGGGTTGGAAGAGGGTTTCTGGGCATCTGATGACTTGGCCATCAGGGAGCTCGTAACTTTTCTCCAAGGATGAGGAAGAGCCAGCCGTCTGCATCTCAGATTCAAAATCTAGGGCCACATAGGCAAGTTTCTCCTTGATGTCACGCACGATCTCCCTCTCGGCTGTGGTTGTGAGGCCTTTCGAAGAATCCTCCAGCTCTTGCGTCATGTAGGCCGAGGTCAGGTCCAGCTTGGTGTACGTCTTCCCTCCAGCCAGGGTCGCAAATAGGTCGTCGGCCTTGGGTAGCGGGTACTGGTCCTGTAGCGAAAAACGATTAATCGTTACTTTATAGTCCCCACAAATTCTAAGCGTGCCGTCCTCTTTTAAGGACGACAATCGGACTGGCCCACTCGTTGAATTCCACCGGCACTGCAGCCTGTCCAGCTCAATTTCCACTTTCACACGCATCATATACGGTACCACCCGTGCCTTGTGGTGGATGGGTCGCGTACCGGGAACCAAATGGATCTGCACTTTCGCCCCCGAGAAGCTTCCAATGCCTGGCTTGAACAATGATGGAAACCTGCTTGGAACCTGGGCACGAGGTCATCGACGGACGAGCGCGCTCGGATGTCATCCCAGTTTCAGCGGATTTTTCCCAGACAGCTTCTGCCAAACAATACGGGGCCATCCCCTGGCACAATCCACAGCGGGCATTCGTGTACTGCTCCATCATAGGAGACCTTGACTTCTGCACTGCCAATTTCAGGGATTAGTTCCTTGGTGTAAGTCCTTAGTTTGGTATGAATGGGGCTGAGCTTGGGCCTGTGTGCCTATTTGCCCCACAGCCTGTTGAAGGCCTTTTTACTCATTATGGACTGACTCGCACCCGTGTCCAGTTCCATAGATACTGGAATTCCGTTCAGTTCAACCTTCAACATTATTGATGGTGAATGTGTGTGCCCCGTATTTTTCTGCCTCCTCGGTACGAGTCTCCAAGTCAGCCTGATCCACAGTGGATCGATCTTCCTCTGCAACATGGTGGTTTGCAGGGTTTACAGCTCACCTGCACATTCGCTGGAGGTGTCCCATTGTTCTGCAGTCGTTGCACACATAGAGCTTGAAGCGGCATTGATGGGGCCGATGATCACCTCCATAACGCCAACAAGGTGTTAACTGCCTCACATTAATGATTGATGGCGGACTCTGGGTCATCTGAGGTCGGGCAGCAGTAGCCGGTGTGTACGTTCTGCCGTGTATATTCCTGCTCGAGACCGACGTTACTTTGTGCACAGTACTGGCCGAAACCTCTTTACTCTGCGAAATCTGTTTGGTGTGGTCGCTGGTGGACATAAATGTCTGGGCCATCGTTATGGCTTTACTTAGATTTGGAGTTTCAACAAACAACAGTTTGCGAAGGATTACCTCATGGCCAATGCCCAGTACAAAAAAGTCTCGAAGCAGTTGTTCCAGGAATCCCTCAAACTCACAATGTCCTGTGAGGCGCCTTAGTTTGGTGACACAGCTCGCCACTTCCTGGCCCTCCGACCGTTGACACGTGTAGAACCGATATCTCGCCATCAAAACGCTTTCCTTAGGATTTAGGTGCTCCCGGACCAGCGTACACAGTTCTTCAAAGAATTTAGCTGTTGGTTTTACCGGAGCTAGGAGATTCTTCATGAGGCCATAGGTTGTTGCCCCAGAGAGCAAGGAGGATCGCCCTTCATTTGGCAGCGTTCTCATTCCCTTCCAGCTCACAAATATTGTTAGAGTCTCTCCACGAAGGCCTCCCAATCATCCCCTTCTGAGAACTTCTCCAGGATACCAACTGTTCTTTGCATTTTCGTGCGGCTGTTCATTACCTCGTCGCCAATTGTTACACTCATAATAAAGGCTGAAACTGCGTACTAGGAACAAGGAGCAAATGTGACCTTAGCTCTTTTAATAAGACTCCAGGTACGTCATGGGTGGCCTGCTTATATACAGTGATCCCAAGGGATGCTGGGATCCCTTGGGACTCCCAACAGGTAGGCCCTCGGGTGGTGGTGTAATACAGGTTACAAGGGGTTAAATACATAACACCCCTTTTTCTAGTCTCCCCCATCAGTGGAAACATCCTCTCTGCATCCACCTTGTCAAGCCCCCTCAATCTTATACATTTTGATAAAATCACCTCTCATTCTTCTGAATTCCAATGACTGGAGGTCCAACCTACTCAACCTTTCCTCATAAGTCAACCCCCTCATCTCCGGAATCAACCGAGTGAACCTTCTCTGAACTGCCTCCAAAGCAAGTATATCCTTTCGTAAATATGGAAACCAAAACTGCACGCAGTATTCCAGGTGTGGCCTCACCAATACCCTGTATAGCTGTAGCAAGACTTCCCTGCTTTTATACTCCATCCCCTTTGCAATAAAGGCCAAGATACCATTGGCCTTCCTGATCACTTGCTGTACCTGCATACTAACCTTTAGCGTTTCATGCACAAGTACCCCCAGGTCCCACTGTACTGCAGCACTTTGCAATCTTTCTCTATTTAATTAATAACTTGTCTTTGTTTTTTTTTCTGCCAAAATGCATGACCTCACACTTTCCAACATTATACTCCATCTGCCAAATATTTGCCCACTCACTTAGTCTGTCTATGTCCTTTTGCAGATTTCTTGTGTCCTCCTCACACATTGCTTTTCCTCCCACCTTTGTATCGTCAGCAAACTTGGCTACGTTACACTCAGTCCCTTATTCCAAGTAGTTTATATAGATTGTAAATAGTTGGGGTCCCAGCACAGATCCCTGTGGCACCCCAAACAGGCAGCACAGGCTCGATGGGCACAATGGCCTGGTGCTGAATGATTCTATGGGAAAGAAAATCATGCACTCAGTATTCATTCATTCCATTGAAAGCAGTTATACACACACATGATTTTATTGTTCAAATACATTTTATTAACTGTTGCAGAATGCTGGTCAGGTGGAAAATACAACACAAGATACTGACACCAAGGGGTTCCAGCAGAGGTTTGAAGCAAACAGCTCCCAGGAGAGAAGCCATCCCACCATTTCCCCATAAACCAGCACCATCCCATTCAAAGCCCCGATCGCCCCTCACTGACTCCTGCCATCACTCCAGCAATGTCTCAGGAGGGACAGACATTCAATATGAAGCCTCACAAAAAGACAAATTTACTCAGGTACAATGAAGGTCCAACCAAGGCTCAGACTGGAAACCATCCAGGAATGTTGGACCTGCTCAAGGGGGAGGAGATGTTGGGACTACAAGGCCACAAACCCAGTGGGGGAGGGGGTTTGAACAATTCAATATTACCAAAATCAAACTTTGAACCCTTCACTTTCTCCAAGGCCCATTATTGTTCTGGACTACCAGGATGGGAGAGAGTGAATGAGATGGACATTTGGTCAATTTACAGTCTCGCAGGATAGTAAAGGGCTAAACCAAACCATTTCTCCCAGGTAACTCAGGCCTCAACAATTTTACAGCTCCAATAAAACATTAGGGTTGGTGAAGGGTTCCATCCCTTTAACTCTTCCTGTACCCAAGCCAACAGGCAGACCCTGAGAGAGTCGAGACTGATGATCTCAGTAACATGCAACGGCCCAAAACAAACTGAAAATGCAGAAAAGCCATCAGCCGGTCAGGCAGCATCTGTTGAGAATTTAAGAAAGGGGACATTTCAGGTATAAATTACACAGGCCCAAATCAGTTCCGATCCCGACGGCATCTTAGAAGCACTTGCGGTGGACTATGGAGGGCCCAGATTCATCATATTCCTGCTTACTGATCCACATTTGCTGGAAGGTGGAGAGAGAAGCCAAGATGGATCCTCCGATCCACACTGAGTACTTCCTCTCGGGCGGAGCAATGATCTTAATCTTCATTGTGCTCGGAGCCAAGGCTGTGATTTCCTTCTGCATCCGATCAGCGATACCAGGATACATGGTGGTTCCACCAGACAAGACCATGTTGGTGTACAGATCTTTCCTGATGTCTACATCACATTTCATGATGCTGTTGTAACAGGTCTCGTGGAGTCCACAAGCTTCCATCCCAATGAAGGAGGGTTGGAAGAGGGTTTCTGGGCATCTGAAACGCTCATTGCCGATGGTGATGACTTGGCCATCGGGGAGCTCGTAACTTTTCTCCAAGGTTGAGGAAGAGCCAGCCGTCTGCATCTCAGATTCAAAATCTAGGGCCACGTAGGAAAGTTTCTCCTTGATGTCACGCACGATCTCCCTCTCGGCTGTGGTTGTGAAGGAGTAACCACGTTCAGTGAGGATCTTCATCAAATAGTCAGTGAGATCCCGGCCAGCCAGGTCTAGACGCAGGATGGCATGAGGCAAGGCGTACCCTTCATAGATTGGTACAGTGTGGGACACACCATCACCAGAATCTAGCACAATGCCAGTTGTGCGACCAGAGGCGTACAAGGACAGCACAGCTTGAATGGCGACGTACATGGCCGGTGTGTTGAAGGTCTCAAACATGATCTGGGTCATCTTCTCCCGGTTGGCTTTGGGGTTGAGGGGTGCCTCTGTGAGGAGAACAGGATGCTCCTCTGGGGCCACTCGCAGCTCATTGTAGAAGGTGTGATGCCAGATCTTCTCCATGTCATCCCAGTTGGTCACAATCCCATGTTCGATTGGGTACTTCAGGGTCAGAATCCCTCTCTTGCTCTGGGCTTCATCACCAACATAACTGTCTTTCTGACCCATTCCCACCATCACACCCTAGAACGGGGAATAAAACATGCCACAGGAATTAGAGGAACCACTGAGAATTACAGAATAGCACAGCTCAGTATTATTCAATCTGACGCACTGCCCATCAGGCAAATCCAAAACACTCGTTGCACACAAAGGTTTGCCCCCATGTAACCTCTGCTTCCCTGGGCAATGACCAAATCTGTGCTTTCGGGTCCTCGAGCCTTCAGTCAAATGTGGTTTTAAATTCTATAAACGCAGCGAGTTATTAAGAAATAGGAGCAGGAGTAGGCCATACGGCCCCTCGAGCCTGCTCCGCCAGTTAATACGATCATGGACGATCCGATCATGGACTCAGGTCCACTTCCCTGCCCACTCCCCATAACCCCTTATCGGTTAAGGAACTGTCTAAAAATGTATTCAATGAACCAGCCTCCACAGCTCTGAGGCAGCGAATTCCACAGATTTACAACCCTCAGAAGAAATTCTTCCTCATTTCAGTTTTAAATGGGCGGCCCCTTATTCTAAGACCATGCCCCCTAGTTCTAGTCTCCCCCATCAGTGGAAACATCCTCTCTGCATCCACCTTGTCAAGCCCCCTCAATCTTATACGTTTCAATAAGATCACCTCTCATTCTTCTGAATTCCAATGAGTAGAGGCCCAACCTACTCAACCTTTCCTCATAAGTCAACCCCCTCATCTCCAGAATCAACCTAGTGAACCTTCTCTGAACTGCCTCCAAAGCAAGTGTATACTTTCTTAAATAAGCAAGATTGGTGATCAGGAACAATCTAACTGAAAGGGCTTTGGAAGCAGAATCAATAATAACTTTCAACAGGGAATTGGTTAATACTTGATGGGGATGACAATGTGAAAGTTTCCAGGGAAAGAGCAGGGTGAGGGGGATTAATGGAGTGACTCAAAGAGGCAGCACAGGCACAATGGGCCAAGTGGCCTCCTTCTGTGCCGTATCATTCTATGCGTTATATATGTAGACTAGATATACTGTGTGTAGTCACTGTATAGTTGCACAAGATGGAGACTTGTTACCTGATGTACTATCAATGAGGTTTACACTGTGTATATACTATGCTGGCACCACTAGAGGGTGCAACTGGTGGAGACTGGGGTTTCTTGTCCCTGTGGCTAGAGTTGTCCACCAGAGGGTTCTATGGTGGGAGACCTGCATAGCTGTTCAGGGCCCAGTATAAAAGGCTGCCCACCACACTTGTGCCTCTCTGGAGTTACAAATAAAAGGACCAAGGTCACTACAGTTTGAGTAGAACACATTGCCTCATGGAGTCATTTGTAAGTGCATTACAGACATAACAGTATGATTCGATGATCAGGAGGATTCAAATTCTGCTCCCTCACGATGTGGATGGTACACGCCCAGATCTGGGCGTTGGCTCGAATTCCATTGCAACAGGAACCATGAAGCTCTTGGGTTGAGCTTACTGCGAGATCAGAGAGAGGGAGGGGAAGAGAGAAAATTCAGACCTTGGATGGTCTGATGGGTTAGAGTCCAGGCGATGAGACAATTAAACCATTCCCCACACAACGCAAGAGGCACACTTATCCATTGGCATCATTGGCAAGGTTAGCAACCGTTGCACATGAGTGGGACACGAAACAGGCCCCGGGGGGGGGGGGGGGGGGGGGGGGGGGGGGTGGAAAGATTCTAAGCGGCTGACGTTCGATCCTTCACTTCTCCAATAAAGGGCTTGTTATGTATGTAACCCTATGTAATGTGTATCAGACCACCACCAGAGGGCATACATATTGGAGTCCCAAGGGATCCCAGCATCCCTTGGGAGCACTATACAAGCAGGCCTCCCATTCGGTACCAACACTCGAGTTAGAATAAAGGAGTAAGGTCACACTTATGCCAACAGTACTCCGTTACATTACTTGATGAACAAAGCAGGGTTAGCATCTAAACATTGAAGGGGGAGCGGGAGGGGTTCCAGGGCAGAAACCTGGAGGGCGAGGGACAGAGATGAATCAAATACCCTGGCCAACAGGCGGCTTAACTTGGAGCCAAGTCAGCTCTGGTGAAGCAGTCAGTCTTTGCAGTGCGAGCCTCAAGTGTCTTGGCAGTGGGACAATTTGGTTCTTGGGTCCTCACACAAACTTTAAACACCGTACTCTTGTGTTGCAGCAAGGTTCAATCAAACCCCGTGCCACAGCAAGACCAGAATATCTCCCTGGAAACACAAAGAAATCTACAGCATTCAGCCCATCGTGTCTGTGCCGGCCAAGAGCTACCCAGCCCAATCCCACTTTCCAGCTCTGGGTCCGTAGCCCTGTAGGTTACGGCACTTCAAGTGAACATCCAGGTACTTTAATACAATGAGGGTCCCTGCCTCTACCACCCTTTTACGCAGCAAGTTCCAGACCCCCCCCCCCGCCTCTGGGTGAAAAAGGGTCTCCTCAAATCCTTCTACTAATGACTTTAAATCTATGCCCCCTGGTTATTGACCTCTCTGCTCAGGGAAATAGGTCCTTCCTATCCACTCTATCCAGGCCCCTCATAATTTTATACACCTCAATCAGGTCTCCCCTCAGCCTCCTCTGTTCCAAAGAAAACAACCCCAGCCTATCCAATCTTTCCTCATCGCTAAAATTCTCCAGTCCAGGCAACATCCTCGTAAACCTCCTCTGCACCCTCTCTCGTACAATCACATCTTTCTCAAACACGCCTTACATTTGTGAACAGACCAATTAGAATCAGCGCCCATCACCCAATGGGGCAACTAAAGATGGCCAGGGGGAGTCAGCCACTGCACTCGCGTCTTCCCCACCCCCCCCTCACCCAACTCCCTCACCCAGCAACCCCCCTGCCCTCACCCAACCCCACATCCCTCACCCCACCCACCCTCAAACCAAACCACATACACAACCCCCCCCCCCCGACCATCACAGCACTCCCTCCCACCCCAGTGAACCTGCTGAATCCTGACAGAAGGTACATCCAGACAGGAAAGCTCAATGCCAGCCCCTCAAAGCAACATAAAGCCTGCACGCAAATCGTGAGGGAAGGGGCTATTCCTGAACAAAATCTTTTCCCTCTCTCTCCCTACACTAAACTAGTACGCACACAACCAAAGACCCCCCCCCTCACACACACACACACAGCCAGAGGACCAAGATCCCCTCCCCCCTCCCACACAGCCAGAGGACCGAGGACCAAGGACCCCCCTCCCAGGACCAGATTGGAAGACCACCCAATGTCCCAGTTGAAAGACTCACCTGGTGTCGGGGCCGGCCCACGATGGAGGGGAACACAGCCCTGGGAGCATCGTCCCCAGCAAACCCAGCCTTGCACATCCCGGATCCATTGTCCACCACCAGAGCTGCAATTTCATCATCAGCCATGGTTTCAGAATCTGCAGGGAGTGACTGAAACACAGAAAGAGAAAGCCCCCATTAATATAGAGACACAAGGACACAGAGCCCAACCACACAACACATTGTAGACCAACCCTTCAGCAAGTTAAAGCCAGTCCCACTACCTTGTGACAGAGAATGTAACTCCAACTCCTGGTCCCAGACCCCACACAATACTTCCCCTCTTCCAACCCCCTTCACTTATAGAGCACTAGGCCCCACCCACATTCCCAGCACATGAGTCAGCCAACCAATCAGACACAGGGGGAGGGGCCAACACCAGCCACTGAGCTCAGGGGGTGGAGCTCAGCCCAATCACAGGGAGAGAACCCAATCATTTCATTTATTGCCAACTTCCACCTGCCTTCCTCTCTCCCCCCCCCCCCCACCTTGCCCAAGCCCCAATGAAGTGCGGCCTCACGCGAGGAGCGCCCCAGGAGAGGGTAGGTGGGCGGTTTGCACTCGGTACCGACAAAAGTTTGGCTCGAGGGCTGACTTTTTCTTGCCATTATCCAGACTTTCAAACAGAAACATTTTTGTCCTTTTGTGAGTTATTTCCAGGATGAATTAGTATTCGCCGTTGGGATTTGACCGTGTAATGGCCGAAATCTCCTCTCCCCAATTCCCCGTTAGGTGGTGTCTCGGGCTCGGAACCGTTCCCCTCGATACAGGCACCTTCCTGCCTTGCACAGAGCACCAACAAGGAACAACTTGTATTTAAATAGTGCCTTTAATGTAGTTAAACCTCACATGGCCCTTCACAGGAGCACCGCACTGTCGGAGGGGCAGTACTGAGGGAGCACCGCACTGTCGGAGGGGCAGTACTGAGGGAGCACCGCACTGTCAGAGGGGCAGTACTGAGGGAGCACCGCACTGTCAGAGGGGCAGTACTGAGGGAGTACCGCACTGTCGGAGGGGCAGTACTGAGGGAGTGCCGCACTGTCAGAGGGGCAGTACTGAGGGAGTACCTCACTGTCAGAGGGGCAGTACTGAGGGAGTGCCGCACTGTCGGAGGGGCAGTACTGAGGGAGTGCCGCACTGTCAGAGGGGCAGTACTGAGGGAGTACCTCACTGTCAGAGGGGCAGTACTGAGGGAGTGCCGCACTGTCGGAGGGGCAGTACTGAGGGAGTGCCGCACTGTCAGAGGGGCAGTACTGAGGGAGTACCGCACTGTCGGAGGGGCAGTACTGAGGGAGTGCCGCACTGTCAGAGGGGCAGTACTGAGGGAGTACCGCACTGTCGGAGGGGCAGTACTGAGGGAGCACCGCACTGTCGGAGGGGCAGTACTGAGGGAGTACCGCACTGTCGGAGGGGTAGTACTGAGGGAGCGCCGCACTGTCGGAGGGGCAGTACTGAGGGAGTGCCGCACTGTCGGAGGGGCAGTACTGAGGGAGCGCCGCACTGTCGGAGGGGCAGTACTGAGGGAGCACCGTACTGTCGGAGGGGCAGTACTGAGGGAGCGCCGCACTGTCGGAGGGGCAGTACTGAGGGAGTGCCGCACTGTCGGAGGGGCAGTACTGAGGGAGTGCCGCACTGTCGGAGAGGCAGTACTGAGGGAGTGCCGCACTGTCGGAGGGGCAGTACTGAGGGAGTGCCGCACTGTCGGAGGGGCAGTACTGAGGGAGCGCCGCACTGTCGGAGAGGCAGGACTGAGGGAGTGCCGCACTGTCGGAGGGGCAGTACTGAGGGTGCACTGCACTGTCGGAGGGGCAGTACTGAGGGAGTGCCGCATTGTCGGAGGGGCAGTACTGAGGGAGCGTTGCACTTTTGGAGGGACACTTTGATTAAGCAGGACCGGGTGTCTTAACCTGGAGCCAATGTAAGTCAGTGAGCACAGGGGGTGATGGGTGAGTGGGACTGGGTGTGAGTTAGGACACGGGGCAGTGAGCACAGGGGGTGATGGGTGAGTGGGACTGGGTGTGAGTTAGGACACGGGGCAGTGAGCACAGGGGGTGATGGGTGAGTGGGACTGGGTGTGAGTTAGGACACGGGGCAGCGAGCACAGGGGGTGATGGGTGAACGGGACTCGGTGTGAGTTAGGACACGGGGCAGCCAAGTTTTGGATCACCTCTAGTTTACGTTGGGTAGAATGTGGGAGGCCAGCCAGGAGTGCGTTGGAATAGTTGAAGAGATCACATCTCAAACAGATCCATTGGCAGGCTGCCAGTAACATGGGGAAGCAACATTGCAGAAATCGTTTATTGCCCGAGTCTCAAAGGCACCTCGAGTGGAAGGTCGGAGATGAAGCAATGGTCAGAAACTTCTCCAGGGTAGGGATATTTGAAGCGCTATACATGGGACTGTACAGTATCATGGATGAGGGAAATCCGATGGTATATGCGGTCAAATTGCCTCGATGCACTAAGTGCTTTCACATAAATCAGTGCAAGCTTTTCAACCCTGGGGAAAGAGCGGATAAGAGCAAGAAACAGCAGGGGGTGGTGAGCTGCGCTACAGGTGTGGATTATCTGGGACTGTGAGGAGCCCACAGAGGGACCAGCTGCTCTGCCTGTCAGGGCAGGAGTGAGGAGGACTGCCAGGATCCCACGGCCCAGGGCGCCGTGGACACCTCCTTACACACCGGTGAACGAAGGGAGCCGGAGTCCTGAGGCCCAGGGTCAAGGAGACCGAGTGTGGCCACCCAGAGATGGTTGGCACTGCCCATAACTTCTTTCTCTCCTATCTGTTGCCTCAGCTTGTCTGTATATTCCGGTTACCAAAGTAGCTGTGTCTGGAAAAGTGGGGCATCACCCAAGGACAACGTTGTCTTCTGTGTGTTTTCAGGGAACGCCAAGGACAAGATGAAGTCAGTCATAATAATCCTGATCGTCATGATTAAAGCCAGCACGAGTCGCAGGGGCGTCCTAAGTGGCCTACCCCTTATCCTTAGACTGTGTTCCCTGGGTCTGGACTGCCCCAACATCGGGAACATTCTACCCGCATCCAACCTGTCCCGTCCCGTCAGAATCTTATATGTTTCGATGAGATCCCCTCTCATCCTTCTAAACTCCAGTGTATAAAGGCCCAGTTGATCCAGTCTCTCCTCATATGTCAGTCCAGCCATCCTGGGAATCAGTCTGGTGAACCTTCGCTGCACTCCCTCAATAGCAAGAACGTCCTTCCTCAGATTAGGAGACCAAAACTGTACACAATATTCGAGGAGGTGGGAGCTCGGAGCAGCGTGAGTCCGGGGTCGGCGAGAGGCCTATAAAGGCCAGCGGGAGTCGAGCAGTTCGAGCAGTCAGTCGAGGAGGCGGGAGCTCGGAGCAGCGTGAGTCCGGGGTCGGCGAGAGGCCTATAAAGGCCAGCGGGAGTCGGGCAGTTCGAGCAGTCAGTCGAGGAGGCGGGAGCTCGGAGCAGCGCGAGTCCGGGGTCGGCGAGAGGCCTATAAAGGCCAGCGGGATTCGGGCAGTTCGAGCAGTCAGTCGAGGAGGTGGGAGCTCGGAGCAGCGTGAGTCCGGGGTCGGCGAGAGGCGTACCGGTGCAGCTACAGGGAGAAGGCAAAGATACAAAGGTGACGTCACAGCCTAGGGGGTAAGTGATTGGCTGGTGATTGGTGAGTAGTTTTTCTTTTTCTTCTTATATTGGTCAGTAACTTTTAACATTGTTATTACCAGTTTAAGTGTATCTAAGGGTTAAGACATGGCAGGAGAGCTCGGTCGGGTGTTATGCTCCTCCTGTACCATGTGGGAACTCAGGGACGCTTCCGGTGTCCCTGACGACTATGTGTGCGGGAAGTGTATCCGCCTCCAGCTCCTGACGGTCCGCGTTACGGAATTGGAGCTGAGGGTGGATTTACTCTGGAGCATCCACGATGCTGAGAATGACGTGAGTATCACGTGTAGTGAGTTGGTCTTACCGCAGGGAAAGGGTCCACAGCCAGATAGGGAATTGAAGACTAGCAGGAAGAGTAGAGCAAGGAAGGTAGTGCAGGGGTCCCCTGTGGTCAACCCCCTGCAAAACAGATACACCGCTTTGAGTACTGTTGGGGAGGATGACTCATCAGGGGAGGGCAGCAGCAGCCAAGTTCATGGCACCGTGGCTGGCTCTGCTGCACAGGAGGGCAAGAAAAAGAGTGGGAGAGCGATAGTGATAGGGGATTCAATTGTGAGGGGAATAGATAGGCGTTTCTGCGGCTGCAACCGAGACTCCAGGATGGTATGTTGCCTCCCTGGTGCAAGGGTCAAGGATGTCTCGGAGCGGGTGCAGGACATTCTGAAATGGGAGGGAGAACAGCCAGTTGTCGTGGTGCACATTGGTACCAACGACATAGGCAAAAAAAGGGATGAGGTCCTACGAAACGAATTTAAGGAGCTAGGAGCTAAATTAAAAAGTAGGACCTCAAAAGTAGTAATCTCGGGATTGCTACCAGTGCCACGTGCTAGTCAGAGTAGGAATCGCAGGATAGCGCAGATGAATACGTGGCTTGAGCAGTGGTGCAGCAGGGAGGGATTCAAATTCCTGGGGCATTGGGACCGGTTCTGGGGGAGGTGGGACCAGTACAAACCGGACGGTCTGCACCTCGGCAGGACTGGAACCAATGTCCGAGGGGGAGTGTTTGCTAGTGCTGTTGGGGAGGATTTAAACTAATATGGCAGGGGGATGGGAACCAATGCAGGGAGACAGAGGGAAACAAAAAGGAGACAAAAGCAAAAGACAGAAAGGAGATGAGGAAAAGTGGAGGGCAGAGAAACCCAAGGCAAATAACAAAAAGGGCCACTGTACAGCAAAATTCTAAAAGGACAAAGGGTGTTAATAAAACAAGCCTGAAGGCTTTGTGTCTTAATGCAAGGAGCATCCGCAATAAGGTGGATGAATTAATTGTGCAAATAGATGTTAACAAATATGATGTGATTGGGATTACGGAGACGTGGCTCCAGGATGATCAGGGCTGGGAACTCAACATTCAGGGGTATTCAACATTCAGGAAGGATAGAATAAAAGGAAAAGGAGGTGGGGTAGCATTGCTGGTTAAAGAGGAGATTAATGCAATAGTTAGGAAAGACATTAGCTTGGATGATGTGGAATCTATATGGGTAGAGCTGCAGAACACCAAAGGGCAAAAAACGTTAGTAGGAGTTGTGTACAGACCTCCAAACAGTAATAGGGATGTTGGGGAGGGCATCAAACAGGAAATTAGGGGTGCATGCAATAAAGGTGTAGCAGTTATAATGGGTGACTTTAATATGCACATAGATTGGGCTAGCCAAACTGGAAGCAATACGGTGGAGGAGGATTTCCTGGAGTGCATAAGGGATGGTTTTCTAGACCAATATGTTGAGGAACCAACTAGGGGGGAGGCCATCTTAGACTGGGTGTTGTGTAATGAGAGAGGATTAATTAGCAATCTCATTGTGCGAGGCCCCTTGGGGAAGAGTGACCATAATATGGTGGAATTCTGCATTAGGATGGAGAATGAAACAGTAATTTCAGAGACCATGGTCCAGAACTTAAAGAAGGGTAACTTTGAAGGTATGAGGCGTGAATTGGCTAGGATAGATTGGCGAATGATACTTAGGGGGTTGACTGTGGATGGGCAATGGCAGACATTTAGAGACCGCATGGATGAAGTACAACAATTGTACATTCCTGTCTGGCGTAAAAATAAAAAGGGGAAGGTGGCTCAACCGTGGCTATCTAGGGAAATCAGGGATAGTATTAAAGCCAAGGAAGTGGCATACAAATTGGCCAGAAATAGCAGCGAACCTGGGGACTGGGAGAAATTTAGAACTCAGCAGAGGAGGACAAAGGGTTTGATTAGGGCAGGGAAAATGGAGTACGAGAAGAAACTTGCAGGGAACATTAAGGCGGATTGCAAAAGTTTCTATAGGTATGTAAAGAGAAAAAGGTTGGTGAAGACAAACGTAGGTCCCCTGCAGTCAGAATCAGGGGAAGTCATAACGGGGAACAAAGAAATGGCAGACCAATTGAACAAGTACTTTGGTTCGGTATTCACTAAGGAGGATACAAACAACCTTCCGGATATAAAAGGGGTCAGAGGGTCTAGTAAGGAGGGGGAACTGAGGGAAATCTTTATTAGTCGGGAAATTGTGTTGGGGAAATTGATGGGATTGAAAGCCGATAAATCCCCAGGGCCTGATGGACTGCATCCTCGAGTACTTAAGGAGGTGGCCTTGGAAATAGCGGATGCATTGACAGTCATTTTCCAACATTCCATTGACTCTGGATCAGTTCCTATGGAGTGGAGGGTAGCCAATGTAACCCCACTTTTTAAAAAAGGAGGGAGAGAGAAAACAGGGAATTATAGACCGGTCAGCCTGACCTCAGTAGTGGGTAAAATGATGGAATCAATTATTAAGGATGTCATAGCAGTGCATCTGGAAAATGGTGACATGATAGGTCCAAGTCAGCATGGATTTGTGAAAGGGAAATCATGCTTGACAAATCTTCTGGAATTTTTTGAGGATGTTTCCAGTAAAGTGGACAAAGGAGAACCAGTTGATGTGGTATATTTGGACTTTCAGAAGGCTTTCGACAAGGTCCCACACAAGAGATTAATGTGCAAAGTTAAAGCACATGGGATTGGGGGTAGTGTGCTGACGTGGATTGAGAACTGGTTGTCAGACAGGAAGCAAAGAGTAGGAGTAAACGGGTACTTTTCAGAATGGCAGGCAGTGACTAGTGGAGTGCCGCAAGGTTCTGTGCTGGGGCCCCAGCTGTTTACATTGTACATTAATGATTTAGACGAGGGGATTAAATGCAGTATCTCCAAATTTGCGGATGATACTAAGTTGGGTGGCAGTGTGAGCTGCGAGGAGGATGCTATGAGGCTGCAGAGTGACTTGGATAGGTTAGGTGAGTGGGCAAATGCATGGCAGATGAAGTATAATGTGGATAAATGTGAAATTATCCACTTTGGTGGTAAAAACAGAGAGACAGACTATTATCTGAATGGTGACAGATTAGGAAAAGGGAAGGTGCAACGAGACCTGGGTGTCATGGTACATCAGTCATTGAAGGTTGGCATGCAGGTACAGCAGGCGGTTAAGAAAGCAAATGGCATGTTGGCCTTCATAGCGAGGGGATTTGAATACAGGGGCAGGGAGGTGTTGCTACAGTTGTACAGGGCCTTGGTGAGGCCACACCTGGAGTATTGTGTACAGTTTTGGTCTCCTAACTTGAGGAAGGACATTCTTGCTATTGAGGGAGTGCAGCGAAGGTTCACCAGACTGATTCCCGGGATGGCGGGACTGACCTATCAAGAAAGATTGGATCAACTGGGCTTGTATTCACTGGAGTTCAGAGAATGAGAGGGGACCTCATAGAAACGTTTAAAATTCTGACGGGTTTAGACAGGTTAGATGCAGAAAGATTGTTCCCAATGTTGGGGAAGTCCAGAACCAGGGGTCACAGTCTGAGGATAAGGGGTAAGCCATTTAGGACCGAGATGAGGAGAAACTTCTTCACCCAGAGAGTGGTGAACCTGTGGAATTCTCTACCACAGAAAGTAGTTGAGGCCAATTCACTAAATATATTCAAAAGGGAGTTAGATGAAGTCCTTACTACTCGGGGGATCAAGGGTTATGGCGAGAAAGCAGGAAGATGGTACTGAAGTTTCATGTTCAGCCATGAACTCATTGAATGGCGGTGCAGGCTAGAAGGGCTGAATGGCCTGCTCCTGCACCTATTTTCTATGTTTCTATGTTTCTATGTTTCCAGGTGTGGCCTCACCAAGGCCCTGTACAATTGCAGTAAGACCTCCCTGCTCCTATACTCAAATCCCCTAGCTATGAAGGCCAATATACCATTTGCCTTCTTCACCGCCTGCTGTACCTGCATGCCAACTTTCAATGACTGATGTACCATGACACTCAGGTCTCGTTGCACCTCCCCTTCTCCTAATCTGCCGCCATTCAGATAATATTCTGCCTTTGTGTTTTTGCCCCCAAAGTGGATAACCTCACATTTATCCACATTATAATACATCTGCCATGCATTTGCCCACTCACCTAACCTGTCCAAGTCACCCTGCAGCCTCTTAGCGTCCCCCTCACAGCTCACACCACCACCCAGCTTAGTATCATCTGCAAACTTGGAGATATTACACTCAATTCCTTCATCCAAATCATTAATGTATATTGTAAATAGCTGGGGTCCCAGCACTGAGCCCTGCGGCATTCCACTAGTCACTGTCTCCCATTCTGAAAAGGACCCGTTTATCCCGACTCTCCGCTTTCTGTCTGCCAACCAGTTCTCTACCCACGTCAGTCCATTACTCCCAATACCATGTGCTTTGATTTTGCACACCAATCTCTTGTGCGGGACCGTGTCAAAAGCCTTTTGAAAGTCCAAATACACCACATCCACTGGTTCTCCCTTGTCCACTCTACTAGTTACATCCTCAAAAAATTCCAGAAGATTTGTCAAGCATGATTTCCCTTTCATAAATCCATGCTGACTTGGACTGATCCTGTCACTGCTTTCCAAATGCGCTGCTATTTCATCCTTAATGATTGATTCCAACATTTTCCCCACTACCGATGTCAGGCTAACTGGTCTATAATTACCTGCTTTCTCTCTACCTCCCTTTTTAAAAAGTGGGGTTACATTAGCTACCCTCCAGTCCATAGGAACTAATCCAGAGTCGATAAACTGTTGGAAAATGATCACCAATGCAACCACTATTTCTAGGGCCACTTCCTTAAGTACTCTGGGATGCAGACTATCAGGCCCCGGAGATTTATCGGCCTTCAATCCCATCAATTTCCCCAACACAATTTCCCGCCTGAGAAGGATATCCTTCAGTTCTTCATTCTCACTGGACCCTCGGTCACCTAGTACTTCCAGAAGTTTATTTGTAACTTCCTTTGTGAAGACAGAACCAAAGTATTTGTTCAATTGGTCTGCCATTTCTTTGTTCCCCATTATAAATTCACCTGATTCTGACTGCAAGGGACCTATGTTTGTTTTCACTAATCTTTTTCTCTTCACATATCTATAGAAGCTTTTGCAGTCAGTTTTTATGTTCCCGGCAAGCTTCTTCTCGTACTCTATTTTCCCCCTCCTAATTAAACCCTTTGTCCTCCTCTGCTGAATTCTAAATTTCTCCCAGTCCTCAGCTCTGCTGCTTTTTCTGGCCAATTTATATGCCTCTTCCTTGGTATTAACACTATCCTTAATTTCCCTTGTTTGCCACAGTTGAGCCACCTTCCCCATTTTATTTTTACTCCAGACAGGGATGTACAATTGTTGAAGTTTATCCATGTGATCTTTAAATGTTTGCCATTGCCTATCCACTGTCAACTCTTTAACTTTCATTTGCCAGTCTATTCTAGCCAATTCACGCCTCAAATCTTCGAAGTTACCTTTCCTTAAGTTCAGGACCCTCGTCTCTGAATTAACTGTGTCACTCTCCATCTTAATGAAGAATTCTACCATATTATGGTCACTCTTCTCCAAGGGGCCACGCACAACAAGATTGCTAATTAGTCCTTTCTCATTATATATCACCCAGTCTAGGATGGCCAGCCCTCTAGTTGGTTCCTCGATATATTGGTGTAGAAAACCATCCCTAATACACTCCAGGAAAACCTCCTCCATCGCATTGCTACCAGTTTGGTTAGCCCAATCAATATATAGATTAAAGTCGCCCATGATAACTGCTGTACCTTTATTGCATGCATCCCTAATTTCTTGTTTGATGCTGTCCCCAACCTTACTATTACTGTTTGGTGGTCTGTCCACAACTCCCACTAGTGTTTTCTGCCTTTTGGTATTCCACAGTTCCACCCATACCGATTCCACATCATCCAGGCTAATGTCCCTCCTTACTATTGCGTTAATTTCCTCTTTAACCAGCAACGCCACCCCACCTCCTTTTCCTTTCTGTCTATCCTTCCTAAATGTTGAATACCCCTGGATGTTGAGTTCCCAGCCTTGGTCACCCTGGAGCCATGTCTCCGTGGAGCCAATTACATCATATCCGTTAACAGCTATATGCGCAGTTAATTCGTCCACCTTATTGCGAATACTCCTCGCATTGAGGCACAGAGCCTTCAGGCCTGTCTTTCTAACACACTTTACCCCTTTATAATTTTGCTGTAATGTGGCCCTTTTTGCTTTTTGCCTTAGGTTTCTCTGCCCTCCACTTTTACTTTTCTTCTTTCTATCTTTTGCTTCTGCCCCCATTCTACTTCCCTCTGTCTTCCTGCATAGGTTCCCATCCCCCTTCCATATTAGTTTAACCCCTCCCCAACAGCACTAGCAAACACTCCCCCTAGGACATTGGTTCCGGTCCTGCCCAGGTGCAGACCGTCCGGTTTGTACTGGTCCCACCTCCCCCAGAACCGGTTCCAATGCCCCAGGAATTTGAATCCCTCCCTGCTGCACCACTCCTCAAGCTACGTATTCATCTGAGCTATCCTGCGATTCCTACTCTGACTAGCATTTGGCACTGGTAGCAATCCTGAGATTACTACTTTTGAGGTCCTCCTTTTTAATTTAGCTCCTAGCTCCCTAAATTCGTCTTGTAGGACCTCATCCCTTTTTTTGTACCTCCACCGTTGGTATCTATATGCACCATGACAACTGGCTGTTCACCCTCCCTTTTCAGAATGCCCTGCACCAGGAAGTCAACATACCATCCTGGAGTCTCGGTTGCGGCCGCAGAAACACCTATCTATTCCCCTTACAATTGAATCCCCTATCACGATAGCTCTCCCACTCTTTTTCCTGCCCTCCTGTGCAGCAGAGCCAGCCACGGTGCCATGAACTTGGCTGCTGCTGCCCTCCCCTGATGAGTCAGCCCCCTCAACAGTACTCAAAGCGGTGTATCTGTTTTGCAGGGGGATGACCGCAGGGGACCCCTGCACTACCTTCCCTGCACTGCTCTTCCTGCTGGTCTTCCATTCCCTATCTGGCTGTGGACCCTTTCCCTGCGGTAAGACCAACTCACTAAACGTGCTACTCACGTCATTCTCAGCATCGTGGATGCTCCAGAGTAAGTCCACCCGCAGCTCCAGTGCCACAATGCGGTCCGTCAGGAGCTGGAGGCGGATGCACTTCCCGCACACGTAGTCGTTCGGGACACTGGAAGCGTCCCTGACTTCCCACATAGTACAGGAGGAGCATAACACGTGTCCGAGCTCTCCTGCCATGTCTTAACCCCGAGATAAACTTAATTTGGCAACAACAATGCTAAATGTTACTTACTGATAAAGAAAAGAAAAAGAAAAACTACTTACCAATCTCCAGCCAATCACATAGCCCCTTGGCTGTGACGTCACCTTTCGATTTCTTTCTACTTCTCTTTTGCCTTCTCACCCTACTGCAGCTGCACCGGTTGGGCCTTTATAGGCCTCTCCGACATCCCCGGACTCCCTGCTGCTCACACTCCCACCTCTCCGACGCGTTGGGCCTTTATAGGCCTCTCCGACATCCCCGGACTCCCTGCTGCTCACACTCCCACCTCTCCGACGCGTTGGGTCTTTATAGGCCTCTCCGACATCCCCGGACTCACTGCTGCTCACACTCCCACCTCTCCGACGCGTTGGGTCTTTATAGACCTCTCGACTCATCCCCGGACTCCCTGCTGCTCACACTCCCACCTCTCCGATGTGTTGGGCCTTTATAGGCCAATCCGACATCCCCGGACTCCCTGCTGCTCACACTCCCACCTCTCCGACGCGTTGGGCCTTTATAGGCCTCTCCGACATCCCCGGACTCACTGCTGCTCACACTCCCACCTCTCCGATGTGTTGGGCCTTTATAGGCCAATCCGACATCCCCGGACTCCCTGCTGCTCACACTCCCACTTCTCCGACGTGTTGGGCCTTTATAGGCCTCTCCGACATCCCCGGACTCCCTGCTGCTCACACTCCCACCTCTCCGACGCGTTGGGCCTTTATAGGCCTCTCCGACATCCCCGGACTCCCTGCTGCTCACACTCCCACCTCTCCGATGCGTTGGGCCTTTATAGGCCTCTCCGACATCCCCGGACTCCCTGCTGCTCACACTCCCACCTCTCCGACGCGTTGGGTCTTTATAGGCCTCTCCGACATCCCCGGACTCCCTGCTGCTCACACTCCCACCTCTCTGAAGTGTTGGAGATAAGGAGAAACCTCTTCACTCAGAGAGTTGTGAACCTGTGGAATTCCCTGCCGCAGAGAGTTGTTGATGCCAGTTCATTGGATATATTCAAGAGGGAGTTAGATATGGGCCTTACGGTTAAAGGGATCAAGGGGTATGGAGAGAAAGCAGGAAAGGGGTACTGAGGGAATGATCAGCCATGATCTTATTGAATGGCGGTGCAGGCTCGAAGGGCCGAATGGCCTACTCCTGCACCTATTTTCTATGTTTCGATGACATTGAGGAATCGGTTGTTTTTGGCTGCACCGGTGGGATTGGACCGACCGTGACCACTGGAGGTGGCTCGAAGGATGGGGCGAGCGCCTATCTCCATGAGGGGACATGGCCAGGATGGCTGGGGTGGAATTGCACGCGGTATTCCAGCCATGACAAGTTCACCTATAGTGAAGCGTCCATCCCATGCCCGAGAATAGGGGTCACCACCTCCCGGGTTCGGGTAACAGAGGGTAAACGGGTGCGCCTTAGCTGTAGGGGACACATTCCACTGGGAAGATGGCGGTGGCTCAGGAAATGAGTGTGGGCACAGGGGACCAGACAGCTGGTTGGGAAAGACTAAGTAACGACACGTACCGGATGGTCACGGGTTCTCAGGGAGCGGTGAATGTGTGTTGGGATAAGTGGTGGGAATCCGAGGAAGGGATTTATATTATATGTGTATGTGGGGGTCGGAAAAGATCTGCCCAACGGGTGTGTCGATCGCGTTTAGCCGGCGATGGCAAGATGCCAGGGGTGGGATCGGTTGGGATCAGAGTGTGGACTCCTGTCTGATCCCAAATCCCCCGAACACCATCAACGCCACGAAAGCTCATCTCATACACCAGGAAGCCCCCGCCCCGAGCCCCGATGGTACAGACAGCTGGAGATAGGTGTCCCACCAACACCAGGGGTCCAGGGAATGGGTTGGTGTTAATCCCTACTCACAGTTTTGTTTCAGAACGTGCACCACTCTGTGGCATCCGTGATCGTGAACCTGACTGAAGTCCACCTGCCTGTGTGATGCCCGAAGACGGAGAAGCTTTATGAAGCTCTGTTAAAAGTGTTGTTTCAGGAATTTTATGAACTGGACTATGGAAATATAGATAAAGAACAGCTTTATGGTCTGAATGTTGGGAATAGTGTGGGGTCCGGGCGGCAGAGATGATGGACCTGGAACGATGTGGCCACAGCGTTCAGTACAAGAACGGGTATTGTTAATGTATGGATAGCGTACAACTCCAAATACAGATCACTGGGTTAAAGAACCAACTGCGTAAGATTCTAGGGGCAGAGAACACAGTGGTGGGTTCAGAGCTTCATGACGACCAGGCAATGACCATTCATTTAAAGGAGGTTATTGCGGAGCTGGAGAGGCACGCTAAAACTGTTAATGATTTGATACGGGAGGACAGGAACGCCTCGGAGCAGGTTGCCCGGAATGAGGTGTGCGTGTTGTATGGAGCATGGTTGCTGGGTGAGGGTTGCAGTAACCTGGAGAACCTGAGGCAAGGTCACGTCCTTTCATGGACAAGCAACAAGCATCTCACCGCGCTGCACCAGTAGAGCAATTCATTCAGCCCGTGCCAGCATTGTTTAGCCTCTGAGGCCTACACTGTCCCTGTAGATTGCGGGCGGTCCAACCATACAGTGATGGGAATTGTAGTGAGGATGCTGGTAATGGGCGGGTCACCCCAGCCAGCACCGGTATACAGGGTTGAGAATATCGGGGTCATTTGTGGAGGACTGCATGTTCGTTTTAAAGCGGTCCCGCCGTTTGTCATAAAGTGGGAGCATGCTATGACAGGCACTGACCTCTCCGGATGTCAGAGCCGGGGTGCACACGTAATACTGTGCCCCCAGCACTTGAATGGTTTTGCCCGATCAGAATGCGGGTTTGCTTCTGCAGGCGCGGAACCTATCAATTGCACCGTGGAAGTGATGGCAGCAGATCATGTCCCTCCACAGGTAGCATACGTGGGCAGTGGGACACACTGTGTCACCACAAGTGCGCTCCACTACCGGTACAGCCAGGACATGTGGTGTCCGGTGAACGACAGCAGTTTCTGTTTCAAACCCAAGGCTGAGGTTCGAGTGGCACCAGAGCAAATTACTCCCATCCCCGAACCCTCGGCCATTCACCTCACCGTGAACGCCACCTTCACGCATCTCCTGGACTATGTGGAGCATTTCGGCTACCCAATCCCTTTTCCGCCGGAACACCTCACTGAGTTAATAAAGGCCGTCGAGCTCTCCCAGAAACATTTTTACTTTTCAGAGCAAAAGACAGTAGGACTGGGGGAGGAGATCAAGGGGATTGCCTCGCCAGCGTGGTGGGATATCGGCCTGAGTGTAGAGATTCTTCCCTGGATCTGTGTCTGTTCCCATGCATTAGTTATCATACAATTGTTGCTTGTAGGCTACTCGTTGTACACCAGCTGCAGGCGATGGAGCCAGATGCTCCGAGCGCAGTGGCAAGGGGCGTTCGATCGACCCGGAGAGGTGTCATTGATGTATGTTGATGATGGCTTCTTCCTGCCAAAACTTGTGATGTTCTGTAAGCAAGTGTGTTATGTTCTGGTTAGAGTTTCACACTCTGTATTGTGCGATGTGCGCGGTGACTTTTTTGTAACGTCTCGTGGATTAGTCCAAGCGTTTGAATGTGTGAAGAAGCCATTTTCGCTGATGCCTTGACTCTGTAGAAGGGAATTGTGCCACGCAGTAAGGGGTACAGTTCTGGGGTTTTAAAACGGAGAATCAGTGAACAAGCTTCACTTGTGCGAGACTTTGACCTTTGCTCTCTCGTCGAGTTGCTTTACGGAAAAAGCATCAAACGGGGGACTGAAGAGATCGCAAAGTCTCTGTTTAAAGAATGTACTCAGTCCAGAATATTTATGGGTTTTTTTCTGAGGGTATTTTCCCTGTGATGGGATCACCCTGTGCAGATACGTGAAAAAGCTGGTTTGTTAAAACTCTACGGACCACATGGAGGTTGGCTGTGACAAAATGCACGATGTACGGATTCACCCGCCAGTCCCAGCAAAAGGAAGAGGGGCCATTGACAAAGGGGCTCAGGGAAAGAAACATAGAAACATAGAAAATAGGTGCAGGAGTAGGCCATTCGGCCCTTCAAGCCTGCACCACCATTCAACAAGATCATGGCTGATCATTCCCTCAGTACCCCTTTCCTGCTTTCTCTCCATACCCCTTGATCCCTTTAGCCGTAAGGGCCATATCTAACTGCCTTTTGAATATATCGAATGAACTGGCATCAACAACTTTCTGTGGTAGAGAATTCCACAGGTTCACCACTCTCTGGGTGAAGAAGTTTCTCCTCATCTCGGTCCTAAATGGCTTACCCCTTATCCTTAGACTGTGTCCCCTGGTTCTGGACTTCCCCAACATCGGGAACATTCTTCCTGCATCTAACCTGTCCAATTCTGTCAGAATTTTATATATTTCTATGAGATCCCCTCTCATTCTTCTAAACTCCAGTGAATACAGGCCCAGTTGATCCAGTCTTTCTTCATATGTCAGTCCTGCCATCCCGGGAATCAGTCTGGTGAACCTTCGCTGCACTCCCTCAATAGCAAGAATGTCCTTCCTCAGATTAGGAGACCAAAACTGAACACAATATTCCAGGTGAGGCGTCACTAAGGCCCTGTACAACTGCAGTAAGACTTCCCTGCTCTTATACTCAAATCCTCTCGCTATGAAGGCCAACATGCCATTTGCTTTCTTCACCACCTGCTGTACCTGCATGCCAACCTTCAATGACTGATGTACCATGACACCCAGGTCTCGTTGCACCTCCCCTTTTCCTAATCTGTCACCATTTGGATAATATTCTGCCTTCCTGTTTTTGCCATCAAAGTGGATAACCTCACATTTATCCACATTATACTGCATCTGCCATGCATTTGCCCACTCACCTAACCTGTCCAAGTCACCCTGCAGCCTCTTAGCGTCCCCCTCACACCACCACCCAGTTTAGTGTCATCTGCAAACTTGGAGATATTACACTCAATTCCTTCATCCAAATCATTGATGTATATTGTAAATAGCTGAGGTCCCAACACAGAACCCTGCGACACTCCACTAGTCACTGCCTGCCATTCTGAAAACGACCCGTTTATTCGCACTCTCTGCTTCCTGTCTGCCAACCAGTTCTCTATCCACGTCAATATATTACCTCCAATACCATGTGCTTTAATTTTGCACACTAATCTCTTGTGTGGGACCTTGTCAAAGGCCTTTTGAAAGTCCAAATACACCACATCCACTGGTTCTCCCTTGTCCACTCTACTAGTTACATCCTCAAAAAATTCCAGAAGATTTGTCAAGCATGATTTGTCCCTTTCATAAATCCATGCTGACTTGGACCGATCCTGTCACTGCTCTCCAAATGCGCTGCTATTACATTTTAATAATTGATTCCAACATTTTCCCCACTACCGATGTCAGGCTAACCGGTCTATAATTACCCGTTTTCTCACTCACTCATTTTTTTAAAAGTAAGGTTACATTAGCTACCCTCCAGTCCGTAGGAACTGATCCGGAGTCTATAGAATGTTGGAAAATGACCACCAATTATTTCTAGGGCCACTTCCTTAAGTACTCTGGGATGCTGACTATCAGGCCCTGGGGATTTATCTGCCTTCAATCCCATCAATTTCCCCAACACAATTTCCTGACTAATAACGATTTCCTTCAGTTCCTCCTTCTCGCTAGACCTTCGGTCACCTAGTATTTCCAGAGGTTATTTATGTCTTACTTTGTGAAGACAGAACCAAAGTATTTGTTCACTTGGTCTCCCATTTCTTTGTTCCCCATTATAAATTCACTTGAATCCAACTGCAAGGGACCTATGTTTGTCTTCACTAATCTTTTTCCCTTCACATAGCTATAGATGCTTTTGCAGTCAGTTTTTATGTTCCCTGCAAGCTTCCTCTCATACTCTATTTTTCCCGAGGCACTCATTAACATGAAGCCAGTAACCAGATTAGAAAGCCACTCTAATGCAAAGGCACTTCTGACCTCCAGCTCAGAAGAGAAGCAGAAGAATGAATCCACTCGCCTAGCCAGCCGAAGAGGAGCCAGTTTTTTCCCAACACAAAGACCGAGTTATGTCCCAGACTCAGGGCCATTAGTCCAATCACGGAATACACATGGGTCTGATAATGGCCCATCACTCACTAAGCACCAAAGTGCTTCGAAACAATAGGATTTTAATGATGGGCAGGAAAGATAGAGGTAGCAAGACTCATAGGAACATAGAAAATAGATGCAGGAGTAGGCCATTCAGCCCTTCTAGCCTGCACCGCCATTCAATGAGTTCATGGCTGAACATGCAACTTCAGTACCCCATTCCTGCTTTCTCACCATACCCCTTGATCCCCCTAGTAGTAAGGACTACATCTAACTCCTTTTTGAATATATTTAGTGAATTGGCCTCAACAACTTCTGTGGTAGAGAATTCCACAGGTTCACCACTCTCTGGGTGAAGAAATTTCTCCTCGTCTCGGTCCTAAATGGCTTACCCCTTATCCTTAGACTGTGACCCCTGGTTCTGGACTTCCCCAACATTGGGAACATTCTTCCTGCATCTAACCTGTCTAAACCCATCAGAATTTTAATCATTTTTATAAAGATAGACTCTTTTCCACCATTCCCTGGCTCCCTCTCGCTCCATCAAGATTGACATAACAAGAAGTACCAGAGGAGGAAGCGGCTGAGATAGAGAACCGCTTACCGCTCACGGTACAGCCTCCAGGCAGTGACTTCCCACAGCTAAGCTGAGCGATCGAGGCGGACTGTGTGTGGTGGTGAGCATGGTCGCGAGTGTCCCAGGCCAGTAACCAGAGGTGGTCTGGGTGAGGTAAGGGCTGAGGGTTTTTGCTCAGAAGTGAAGCTTTTGCGGGGCTATTCTGTGGAGGAAGCTTAGTTTGGCTTAGCTAGGCAAAGAGGCTTATGCAACTGGGTAATTCGTTGCTAGGGGCAGAGTTAGAATCCACCATGGCAACAAGGGAATTACCGCATGTTACCGGTCCTGTTTTGTACTGTATGTATGTATGTTTGTTACCTGGGTCTTATTCTCCACAGAGACAGCGATTTTGTTTAGTAATGCATGTTTTAGCCAGTGTATGTTAGACCAAATAAATACAATTTTTCACCAAATCATTCCTGACCGTGACTTAGTCCATTTACACTCTGAATAATAATCCCTGGGTATAGAACTTCCATAAGGCGGGGTGATTTGAACGATCCGTCTAGTAATTGGGCTAGGATGAAAACCAATACATACTCGTTAACCTACATTGGCTCCCGGTTAAGCAACGCCTCGATTTCAAAATTCTCAACCTCATTTTCCACTCCCTCCACGGCCCTCGCACCTCCCTATCTCACATCTCCTCCACCCCCGCTGAGAGATCTCGGCACCCCGACTTCTGGCCTCTTGAGCATCCCTGAATTCAATCACCCCACCATTGGTGGCCGTGCCTTCAGTTGCCTGGGCCCCAAGCTCTGGAGCTCCCTCCCTCCCTCCCTCCCCACTTCAAGACACTCCAAGACCTCACTCTTTGGGCAAACTTTTGGTCACCTGTCTTGATTTCTCCCTATGCGGCTCACTGTCTAATTTGTGAAGCACCATCAGACATCTTAAATTAAAAGCACAATGTAAATGCAAGTGGTTGTTCCGTGTGAGCCCGATCCCTTTCCCCTTGATCAGCGTATCCGCTCTGTCCCTTCCAGTGTCAGCTTAGCTCAGATTGTACTTCGATCCCAGTGAGATTTCAGCATTTGAGCAACAAACCCAGGCTGATGCCCGAGAGGCAGTACCGAGGGAGTGCCGCACTGCCGGGCCCCTCTTGGGAGATGTTAAACAGAGGCCCTGTCTATCCAGGTGCAAAAGGCACTATCCTAAAGCTGGTGTCCTGAGCAATATTTATCTCAACTAACATTGCTGATCAGATTAACTAATCTCAATGTTTTTGTGCTGGTCTGGAATGCACTGCCTGAAAACAGTTCAGGAAGCAGATTCAATAGTAATTGGAAAATACTTGGGGTAAAAATAAATGTGCAGGTCGAAGAGGGAGTCTAATTGAATTGCTGTTGCAAACAGGCAGCACAGGCTCGATGGGTCCCAATGGCCTGGTGCTGTATGATTCTATGGGAAAGAAAATCATGCACTCAGCATTCAGTCATTCCATTGAAAGCAGTTATACACACACACGTGATTTTATTGTTCAAATACATTTTTATTAACTGTTGCAGAATGTTGGGCAGGTGGAAAATACAACACAAGATACTGACACCAAGGGGTTCCAGCAGAGGTTTGAAGCAAACAGCTCCCAGGAGAGAAGCCATCCCACCATTTCCCCATAAACCAGCACCATCCCTTTCAAAGCCCCGATCGCCCCTCACTGACTCCTGCCATCACTCCAGCAATGTCTCAGGAGGGACAGACATTCAATATGAAGCCTCACAAAAAGACAAATTTACTCAGGTACAATGAAGGTCCAACCAAGGCTCAGACTGGAAACCATCCAGGAATGTTGGACCTGCTCAAGGGGGAGGAGATGTTGGGAACACAAGGCCACAAACCCAGTGGGGGAGGGGGTTTGTAGAATTCAATATTCCCAAAATCAAACTTTGAACCCTTCACTTTCTCCAAGGCCCATTATTGTTCTGGATTACCAGGATGGGAGAGAGAGTGAACGAGATGGACATTTGGTCAATTTACAGTCTCGCAGGAAAGGGCTAAACCAAACCATTTCTCCCAGGTACCTCAGGCCTCAACAATTTTACAGCTCCAATAAAACATTAGGGTGGGTGAAGGGTTCCATCCCTTTAACTCTTCCTGTATCCAAGCCAACAGGCAGACCCTGAGAGAGTCGAGACTGATAATCTCAGTAACATGCAACGGCCCGAAACAAACTGAAAATGCAGAAAAGCCATCAGCCGGTCAGGCAGCATCTGTTGAGAATTTAAGAAAGGGGACATTTCAGGTATAAATTACACAGCACCTTAGAAGCACTTGCGGTGGACTATGGAGGGCCCAGATTCATCATATTCCTGCTTACTGATCCACATTTGCTGGAAGGTGGAGAGAGAAGCCAAGATGGATCCTCCGATCCACACTGAATACTTCCTCTCGGGCGGAGCAATGATCTTAATCTTCATTGTGCTCGGAGCCAAGGCTGTGATTTCCTTCTGCATCCGATCAGCAATACCGGGGTACATGGTGGTTCCACCAGACAAGACCGTGTTGGCGTACAGATCTTTCCTGATGTCTACATCACATTTCATGATGCTGTTGAAACAGGTCTCGTGGAGTCCACAAGCTTCCATCCCAATGAAGGAGAGTTGGAAGAGGGTTTCTGGGCATCTGAAACGCTCATTGCCGATGGTGATGACTTGGCCATCGGGGAGCTCGTAACTTTTCTCCAAGGATGAGGAAGAGCCAGCCGTCTGCATCTCAGATTCAAAATCTAGGGCCACATAGGCAAGTTTCTCCTTGATGTCACGCACGATCTCCCTCTCGGCTGTGGTTGTGAAGGAGTAACCACGTTCAGTGAGGATCTTCATCAAATAGTCAGTGAGATCCCGGCCAGCCAGGTCTAGACGCAGGATGGCATGAGGCAAGGCGTACCCTTCATAGATTGGCACGGTGTGGGATACACCATCACCAGAATCTAGCACAATGCCAGTTGTGCGACCAGAGGCGTACAAGGACAGCACAGCTTGAATGGCGACGTACATGGCCGGTGTGTTGAAGGTCTCAAACATGATCTGGGTCATCTTCTCACGGTTGGCTTTGGGGTTGAGGGGTGCCTCTGTGAGGAGAACAGGATGCTCCTCTGGGGCCACTCGCAGCTCATTGTAGAAGGTGTGATGCCAGATCTTCTCCATGTCATCCCAGTTGGTCACAATCCCATGTTCGATTGGGTACTTCAGGGTCAGAATCCCTCTCTTGCTCTGGGCTTCATCACCAACATAACTGTCTTTCTGACCCATTCCCACCATCACACCCTAGAACAGGGAATAAAACATGCCGCAGGAATTAGAGGAACCACTGAGAATTACAGAATAGCACAGCTCAGTATTATTCAATCTGACGCACTGCCCCATCAGGCAAATCCAAAACACTCGTTGCACACAAAGGTTTGCCCCCATGTAACCTCTGCTTCCCTGGCCAATGACCAAATCTGTGCTTTCGGGTCCTCGAGCCTTCAGTCAAATGTTGTTTTAAATTCTATAAACGCAGCGAGTTATTAAGAAATAGGAGCAGTAGGCGGCCATACGGCCCCTCGAGCCTGCTCCGCTAGTTAATACGATCATGGCTGATCCGATCATGGACTCAGCTCCACTTCCCTGCCCGCTCCCCATAACCCCTCGTCGTTTAAGAAACTGTCTATCTCCATCTTAAAATTTATTCAATGTCCCGGCTTCCACAGCTCTCTGAGGCAACAAATTCCACAGATTTACAACCCTCAGAGAAGAAACTCCTCATTTCAGTTTTAAATGGGCAGCCCCTTATTCTAAGACCATACCCCCTAGTTCTAGTCTCACCCATCAGTGGAAACATCCTCTCTGCATCCACCTTGTCAAGCCCCCTCAATCTTATACATTTCAATAAGATCACCTCTCATTCTACTCTCCAATGGGTAGAGGCCCAACCTACTCAATCTTTCCTCATAAGTCAACCCCCTCATCCCCAGAATCAACCGAGTGAACCGTCCCTGAACTGCCTCCAAAGCAAGATTGGTGATCAGGAACGATCTAACTGAAAGGGCTTTGGAAGCAGATTTAATAATAACTTTCAACAGGGAATTGGTTAATACTTGATGGGGATGACAATGTGAAAGTTTCCAGGGGAAGAGCAGGGTGAGGGGGATTAATGGAGTGACTCAAAGAGGCAGCACAGGCACAATGGGCCAAGTGGCCTCCTTCTGTGCCGTATCATTCTATGTGTTATATATATGTAGACTAGATATACTGTGTGCAGTCACTGTGTAGTTGCACAAGATGGAGACTTGTTACCTGATGTAACATCAATGAGGTTTACACTGTATATACTATGCTGGCACCACTAGAGGGTGCAACTGGTGGAGACTGGGGTTTCCTGTCCCTGTGGCAGGGGTTGTCCACCACAGGGTTCTATGGTGGGAGATTTGCATAGCTGTTCAGGGCCCAGTATAAAAGGCTGCCCACCACACTTGTGCCTCTCTGGAGTTACAAATAAAGGACCTAGGTCACTACAGTTTGAGTAGAACACATTGTGTCATGGAGTCATTTGTAAGTGCATTACAGACATAACACTATGATTCGATGATCAGGAGGATTCAAATTCTGCTCCCTCACGATGTGGATGGTACGCGCCCAGATCTGGGCGTTGGCTCGAATTCCATTGCAACAGGAACCGTGCAGCTCTTGGGTTGAGCTTACTGCGAGATCAGAGGGGGAGGGGAAGAGAGAAAATTCAGACCTTGGATGGTCTGATGGGTTAGAGTCCAGGCGATGAGACAATTAAACCATTCCCACACAACGCAAGAGGCACACTTATCCATTGGCATCGCTGGCAAGGTTAGCAACCGTTGCACATGAGTGGGACACGAGACAGGCCCCGGGGGGGGGGGGGGGGGGGGGAAAAGGAGATTCTCAGCAACTGACGTTCGATCCTTCACTTCTCCAATAAAGGGTTAGCATCTAAACATTGAAGGGGTGGGAGGGGGAGCGGGAGGGGTTCCAGGGCAGAAACCTGGAGGGCGAGGGACAGAGATGAATCAAATACCCTGGCCAACAGGCCGCTTAACTTGGAGCCAAGTCAGCTCTGGTGAAGCAGTCAGTCTTTGCAGTGCGAGCCTCGAGTGTCTTGGCAGTGGGACAATTTGGTTCTTGGGTCCTCACACAAACTTTAAACACCGTACTCTTGTGTTGCAGCAAGGTTCAATCAAACCCCATGCCACAGCAAGACCAGAATATCTCCCTGGAAACACAATCAGGGGGAGTCAGCCACTGCACTCGCGTCTTCCCCACCCCCCCGCATCAACCTCCCTCACCCAGCAACCCCCCTGCCCTCACCCCACCCCTCACACCAAACCACATACACAACCCCCCCCCCCCACCATCACAGCACTCCCTCCCACCCCAGTGAACCTGCTGAATCCTGACAGAAGGTACATCCAGACAGGAAAGCTCAATGCCAGCCCCTCAAAGCAAGCGGCCAACATAAAGCCTGCACGCAAATCGTGAGGGAAGGGGCTATTCCTGAACAAAATCTTTTCCCTCTCTCTCCCTACACTAAACTAGTACGCACACAACCAAAGACCCCCCCTCACACATAGAACCAAAGACCCCCTCACACACACACACACACACACACACACACACACACACAGCCAGAGGACCGAGGACCAAGGACCCCCCTCCCAGGACCAGATTGGAAGACCACCCAATGTCTCAGTTGAAAGACTCACCTGGTGTCGGGGCCGGCCCACGATGGAGGGGAACACAGCCCTGGGAGCATCGTCCCCAGCAAACCCAGCCTTGCACATCCCGGATCCATTGTCCACCACCAGAGCTGCAATTTCATCATCAGCCATGGTTTCAGAATCTGCAGGGAGTGACTGAAACACAGAAAGAGAAAGCCCCCATTAATATAGAGACACAAGGACACAGAGCCCAACCACACAACACATTGTAGACCAACCCTTCAGCAAGTTAAAGCCAGTCCCACTACCTTGTGACAGAGAATGTAACTCCAACTCCTGGTCCCAGACCCCACACAATACTTCCCCTCTCCCAACCCCCTTCACTTATAGAGCACTAGGCCCCACCCACATTCCCAGCACATGAGTCAGCCAACCAATCAGACACAGGGGGAGGGGCTAACACCAGCCACTGAGCTCAGGGGGTGGAACTCAGCCCAATCACAGGGAGAGAACCCAATCATTTCATTTATTGCCAACTTCTTGCCATTATCCAGACTTTCAAACATAAACATTTTTGTCCTTTTGTGAATTATTTCCAGGATGAATTAGTATTCGCCGTTGGGATTTGACCGTGTAATGGCCGAAATCTCCTCTCCCCAATTCCCCGTTAGATGGTGTCTCGGGCTCGGAACCGTTCCCCTCGATACAGGCACCTTCCTGCCTTGCACAGAGCACCAACAAGGAACAACTTGTATTTAAATAGTGCCTTTAATGTAGTTAAACCTCAACTGGCCCTTCACAGGAGCACCACACTGTCGGAGGGGCAGTACTGAGGGAGCACCGCACTGTCGGAGGGGCAGTACTGAGGGAGCACCGCACTGTCGGAGGGGCAGTACTGAGGGAGCTCCGCACTGTCAGAGGGGCAGTACTGAGGGAGCGCCGCACTGTCAGAGGGGCAGTATTGAGGGAGCACCGCACTGTCGGAGGGGCAGTACTGAGGGAGCTCCGCACTGTCAGAGGGGCAGTACTGAGGGAGCTCCGCACTGTCGGAGGGGCAGTACTGAGGGAGCGCCGCACTGTCGGAGGGGCAGTACTGAGGGAGCGCCGCACTGTCGGAGGGGCAGTACTGAGGGAGCGCCGCACTGTCGGAGGGGCAGTACTGAGGGAGCGCCGCACTGTCGGAGGGGCAGTACTGAGGGAGCGCCGCACTGTCGGAGGGGCAGTACTGAGGGAGCGCCGCACTGTCGGAGGGGCAGTACTGAGGGAGTGCCGCACTGTCGGAGAGGCAGTACTGAGGGAGCACCGCACTGTCGGAGGGGCAGTACTGAGGGAGTGCCGCACTGTCGGAGGGGCAGTACTGAGGGAGTGCCGCACTGTCGGAGGGGCTATCTATCGGTGTCCTGGGGCCAATATTTATTCCTCAATCAGCATCACTAAAACAGATGATTTGCTCAATATCACAGTGCTGTGTGTGGGAGCTTGCTGTGCGCAAAAATGGCGGCCGGGTTTCCCACATTACAACAGTGACTGCAGTTGAAAAAAAGTACTTTCTTGGCTGCAAAGCGCTTTGGGCGTGAAAGGCGCTATATAAATGCAAGTCTAGCTTTCCGCTGTGTGCCCCTCAGGGAGCGGAGGGGGGGAGTGGTGAGGTTTGCGGGGGGGGGGGCTGCATTGGTACAATGGGAAACACTGTGAGGGAAAGCGGACAGCACACAAAGGGTTGGTCCACACACTCTGCCGTCACTGGCTCTCACAAGGTGAAGCGTGATGCCCTTATTTGGTAATCTACCTGCCGAGATCTGTCCGCCACGCCCTGGTATTTAAAGTGACAGACTCATGGCAGCTTCTGAGCTGGCATTCCGCGGGATCCTGACCACCCCCCGGGGGAGTTCCCCACCTAGTGAGATCATGACAGCGATTATCAAACCGGTCAAGCGAATGCCTTCTCGCATGAGCGAACGCAACTGCTTCTTTTTGCATTCTTTCCTGGGAAGTGGGCGTGGCTGGCAAGGCTGGGCATTTATTGCCCGTAACAGCCGCGGCGGCCCCTTCCGCAGCTGGTGGTGAGCCGTCTTCTTCAGCCGCTGCAGTCCCGTGCTCGCGGCAGTTTGATGCGACTGAGTGTCTGGGTGCACCACCTCCGCGGGTGGGCAGGAGTCACACACGTTGCTGTGGGACTGGTGTCAGCATCGAAACTAATTCAACCCTTTGTGTAACTTCCGGGCACGACCCCCGGTCCTGCCTAATCAATGTGCCCCTCCGACAGTGCGGCGCTCCCTCAGTACTGCCCCTCCGACAGTGCGGCGCTCCCTCAGTACTGCCCCTCCGACAGTGCGGCGCTCCCTCAGTACTGCCCCTCCGACAGTGCGGCACTCCCTCAGTACTGCCCCTCCGACAGTGCGGCACTCCCTCAGTACTGCCCCTCCGACAGTGCGGCGCTCCCTCAGTACTGTCCCTCCGACAGTGCGGCACTCCCTCAGTACTGCCCCTCCGACAGTGCGGCTCTCCCTCAGTACTGCCTGTCCGACAGTGCGGCACTCCCTCAGTACTGCCCCTCCGACAGTGCGGCACTCCCTCAGTACTGCCCCTCCGACAGTGCGACGCTCCCTCAGTACTGCCCCTCGGACAGTGCGGCACTCCCTCAGTACTGCCCCTCCGACAGTGCGGCACTCCCTCAGTACTGCCCCTCCGACAGTGCGGCACTCCCTCAGTACTGCCCCTCCGACAGTGCGGCACTCCCTCAGTACTATCCCTCCGACAGTGCGGCACTCCCTCAGTACTGCCCCTCCGACAGTGCGGCGCTCCCTCAGTACTGCCCCTCCGACAGTGCGGCACTCCCTCAGTACTGCCTGTCCGACAGTGCGGCACTCCCTCAGTACTATCCCTCCGACAGTGCGGCACTCCCTCAGTACTGCCCCTCCGACAGTGCGGCGCTCCCTCAGTACTGCCCCTCCGACAGTGCGGCACTCCCTCAGTACTGCCCCTCCGACAGTGCAGCACTCCCTCAGTACTGCCCCTCCGACAGTGCAGCGCTCCCTCAGTACTGCCCCTCGGACAGTGCGGCACTCCCTCAGTACTGCCCCTCCGACAGTGCGGCACTCCCTCAGTACCGCCCCTCCGACAGTGCGGCACTCCCTCAGTACTGTCCCTCCGACAGTGCGGCACTCCCTCAGTACTGCCCCTCCGACAGTGCGGCGCTCCCTCAGTACTGCCCCTCCGACAGTGCGGCACTCCCTCAGTACTGCCTGTCCGACAGTGCGGCACTCCCTCAGTACTGCCCCTCGGACAGTGAGGCGCTCCCTCAGTACTGCCCCTCCGACAGTGCGGCACTCCCTCAGTACTGCCCCTCCGACAGTGCAGCGCTCCCTCAGTACTGCCCCTCGGACAGTGCGGCACTCCCTCAGTACTGCCCCTCCGACAGTGTGGCACTCCCTCAGTACCGCCCCTCTGACAGTGCGGCACTCCCTCAGTACTGCCCCTCCGACAGTGCAGCACTCCCTCAGTACTGCCCCTCGGACAGTGCGGCACTCCCTCAGTACTGCCCCTCCGACAGTGCGGCACTCCCTCAGTACTGCCCCTCCGACAGTACGGCGCTGCCTCAGTACTGCCCATCTGACGCATAAGATCATGGCTGATCCGATCATGGACTCAGTTCCACTTCCCTGCCCGCTCCCTCCATGATCGTATTAAATGGTGGAGCAGGCTCGAGGGGCCGTATGGCCTACTCCTGCTCCTATTTCTTATGGTCTTATGTTCCCACTGACCCCCTGGCTCCCTCCCTCAGGTGCTCTCTCCCTGGTTATCAGAGACTGCAGTGTTGGTGAGTGTATTGATCTTGGACGAACGTGCAAAGTAGTCCGTAGAATGCTGACACTGTATTTGTGAAGTCTAACCTGTGCCCCCTGGTTATTGA
>NC_091977.1:542464134-542501634 GCF_044704955.1 Pristiophorus japonicus
GTTATTCAGTGTGTCACCTCCATTTTGAAAATAAAACCCCAAGAGAATCTCTCGCCAGCAGACGGATACAAAAAGCAATCTATGTTGGCCTTTATCTCGAGGGCTGGAGTACTGAGGGTTGGACGTGATGCTACGGTTATATAAAGCTCAGTCAGACCCCATGGGCAGTAACTGGCTTCAGTCCTGGGCCCTGCCCCTCGGGGGGGATATATCGGCCTCGGGGGGGATGGGGGGGTGGTTGGGGGGGTTCACCAGACTGATACCGGGGCTCAAAGGGTTAAATCCCGAGGACAGGCTGGTATTCCCTCCCGTGCAGCAGATTAAGGGGTGAGATAATCGAGGTGTTTAAGATAATTTGATCGGATAGACTGCGAGAACCTGTTTCCTCTGGTTGTAGGGGAGTCCACAACAAAGGAGCAGGAGCTTAAAATTAGAGCAGGGATGAACAGAACACAAGAAATAGGAGCAGGAGTCGGCCATTCGGCCCCTCGAGCCTGCTCCACCATTTAATACCATCATGGCTGATCCGATCATGGACTCAGCTCCACTTCCCCGCCCGCTCCCCATAACCCCTTATTCCCTTATCACAGTCTAAGGATAAGGGGTAAGCCATTTAGGACCGAGATGAGGAGAAACTTCTTCACCCAGAGAGTGGTGAACCTGTGGAATTCTCTACCACAGAAAGTAGTTGAGGCCAATTCACTAAATATATTCAAAAAGGAGTTAGATGAAGTCCTTACTACTCGGGGGATCAAGGGGTATGGTGAGAAAGCAGGAATGGGGTACTGAAGTTGCATGTTCAGCCATGAACTCATTGAATGGCGGTGCAGGCTAGAAGGGCCGAATGGCCTACTCCTGCACCTATTTTCTATGTTTCTATGTTTCTAAAACCGAGTTGAGAAGGAATTTCTTCTCCCAGAGGGTTGTGAATCTGTGGAATTCTCTGCCCAAGGAAGCAGTTGAGGCTAACTCATTGAATGTATTCAAGTCACAGATAGATAGATTTTTAACCAAGAAGGGAATTAAGGGTTATGGGGAGCGGGCGGGTAAGTGGAGCTGAGTCCACGGCCAGATCAGCCATGATCTTGTTGAATGGCGGAGCAGGATCGAGGGGCTAGATAGCCTACTCCTGTTCCTAATTCTTATGTTCTTATCAGTTAAGAAACTGTCTATTTCTGTCTTAACTTTATTCAATGTCCCAGCCTCCACAGCTCTCTGAGGCAGCGAATTCCACAGATTTACAACCCTCTGAGAGAAGAAATTCCTCCTTATCTCAGTTTTAAATGGGCGGCCCCTTATTCTAAGACCATGCCCCCTAGTTCTAGTCTCCCCCATCAGTGGAAACATCCTCTCTGCATCCACCTTGTGCAGGAAGGAGTTCTTCACACAAAGGGTAGTGGGAATCTGGAACTCTCTCCCCCCCCCCCACCCCCCAAATGCTGTTGAGGCTGAGCGGGGCGGGGGGGTGGTAATTGGAGCTTTAACAAGGGCGATGGATAGATCGTTGGGTGGGGGTATTATGGAGCCAAGGGGGGTAAATGGAGTTGAGATGTGGATCAGCCGTTGAATGGCGAAACAGGCTCGAGGGGCCGAATGGCCGACATGTTTGTGTGCCACGGAAGTGCCTGTCGGTTGATTCCTCCTGAACAATACCGCTCCTCGGGAACCTCCTTCCTCCCCCCCCACTGAGTGCTGCGTCAGGCCGCTCCCAACACACCACTCCCCTGAGCCTGCGTTTCTTCCATATAAGGTCAGGAATGTGGCATTTACCTGCAGCTTACGCTGTGATAGGCTCCTGCCCCCAGGCTTCTCCCTGCACCAACCTGCCTTCACCTGTTGCTGGCTCGTGTTCAAGGCGGGCTTAGAGGCTCCAATGCCTTCGGGATCATCCGGCAGTTGTTTTTGTAGAATCATCGTGGAAGTTCACAGCACGCAAGGAGGCCATTCGGCCCATCGTGTCCGGGCCGGCCGACAAAGAGCTATAGAAACATAGAAACATAGAAACTAGGTGCAGGAGTAGGCCATTGGGCCCTTCGAGCCTGCACCGCCATTCAATAAGATCATGGCTGATCATTCCCTCAGTACCCCTTTCCTGCTCTCTCTCCATACCCCTTGATCCCTTTAGCCGTAAGGGCCACATCTAACTCCCTCTTCATCTAACGAACTGGCCTCAACAACTCTCTGTGGTAGGGAATTCCACAGGTTCACCACTCTCTGGGTGAAGAAGTTTCTCCTCATCTCGGTCCTAAATGGCTTACCCCTTATCCTTAGACTGTGTCCCCTGGTTCTGGACTTCCCCAACATTGGGAACATTCTTCCTGCATCTAACCTGCCCAGTCCCGTCAGAATTTTATATGGTTCTATGAGATCCCCTCTCATCCTTCCAAACTCCAGTAAATACCCAGCCTAATCCCACTTTCCAGCTCTCGGTCTGTAGCCCTGCAGGTTACGGCACGTCAAGTGCACATCCAAATACTTTTTAAATGTGGTGAGGGTTTCTGCCTCTACCACCCTTTCAGGCCGTGAGTTCCAGACCCCCACCGCCCTCTGGGTGAAGATATACACTTTAAAATCCCCTCTAAACCTCCGACCAATTACTTTAAATCTATGCCCCCTGGTTGTTGACCCCTCTCCTAAGGGAAACAGGTCCTTCCTGTCCACTCTATCCAGGCCCCTCATCATTTTATACACCTCAATCAGGTCTGCATTCAGCCTCCTTTGTTCCAAAGAAAACAGATCCAGCATCTCCAATCTTTCCTCATAGCCAAAATTCTCCAGTCCAGGCAACATCCTGGTAAATCTCCTCTGCACCCTTTCCAGTGCAATCACATCCTTCCTGTAATGTGGTGACCAGAACTGCACGCAGTACTCCAGCTGTGGCCTAACCAGTGTTTTATACAGTTCAAGCATAACCTCCCTGCTCTTGTATTCTAATAAAGGAGGTGGTGGTTGTGAGGTGTGCTGGGACAATACAACCTTCTCCGGAGTCAGCGCACTTGATCCAAGCTCCTCATTTTCACATCACTGCTTTCTAATTCAACAATAACAACAACAACCTGTATTTATACAGCGCTTTTAACGTAGTGAGACTTCCCAAGATACTTCACAGGAGTGTTATGTGATAAAAATTTGACACCGAGCCGCACAAGGAGAAATTAGGGCAAGTGACCAAAAGCTTGGTCAAAGAGGGAGGTTTAAGGAGCGTCTTGAAGGAGGAAAGAGAGGTAGAGAGGGGGGAGAGGTTTAGGGAGGGAGTTCCAGAGCTTGGGGCCCAGGCAACAGAAGGCACGGCCACCAATGGTGGAGCGATTATAATCAGGGATGCTCAAGAGGGCAGAATTAGAGGAGCGCAGACATCTCGGGGGTTATGGGGCTGGAGGAGGTTACAGAGATAGGGAGGGGGCGAGGGCCATGGAGGGATTTGTAAACAAGGATGAGAGCCAGTGTAGGTCAGTGAGCTCAGGGGGTGATGGGTGAGTGGGACTCGGTGTGAGTTAGGACACAGGGCAGTGAGCACAGGGGGTGATGGGTGAGTGGGACTGGGTGCGAGTTAGGACACGGGGCAGTGAGCACAGGAGGTGGTGGGTGAGCGGGACTCGGTGTGAGTTAGGACACGGGTCAGTGAGCACAGGAGGTGATGGGTGAGCGGGACTCGGTGCGAGTTAGGACACGGGGCAGCGAGCACAGGGGGTGATGGGTGAGCGGGACTCGGTGTGAGTTAGGACACGGGGCAGTGAGCACAGGGGGTGGTGGGTGAGTGGGACTGGGTGTGAGTTAGGACACGGGGCAGTGAGCACAGGGGGTGGTGGGTGAGCGGGACTCGGTGTGAGTTAGGACACGGGGCAGTGAGCACAGGGGGTGATGGGTGAGCGGGACTCGGTGCGAGTCAGGACACAGGCAGCGAGCACAGGGGGCGATGGGTGAGCGGGACTGGGTGCGAGTTAGGACACGGGGTACAGGGGGTGATGGGTGAGCGGGACTCGGTGCGAGTTAGGACACGGGGCAGCGAGCACAGGGGGTGATGGGTGAGCGGGACTCGGTGCGAGTTAGGACACGGGTCAGTGAGCACAGGGGGTGATGGGTGAACGGGACTTGGTGCGAGTTAGGACACGGGGCACAGGGGGTGATGGGTGAGTGGGACTGGGTGCGAGTTAGGACACAGGAAGCCGAGTTTTGGATCACCTCTAGTTTACGTGGGGTACAATGTGGAAGGCCAGCCAGGAGTGTGTTGGGATCGTCAAATCTGGAACTTGAAGTCTAGAACTTCGAAGGAATTACATTTACGTAGCGCCTCTTATTCCTTTTTGCTGAGTGGCCCTTTAACTGGCCGGGCGGCCTGTTCACATCCACGCGCATCGCGGCCAGTGAGGGTGAGCGGCCTGAGCGGGTGCTCCACACCCCACCCACCTCAACGGGAACACGGGTAACACCTCCGCAGAACGTCCCCAAAGCACTTTACAGACAATGGGGGCTTTGCGGAGTGTAGTCACTGTGTAATGTGGGAAACACAGCGACCAATTTGTGCACAGCAAGCTCCCACACAGCACTGTGATAATGACCAGATAATCTCTTTTAGTGATGTTAGATGAGGGATAAATATTGGCCTCTGGGAATAACTTCCCTGGTCTTCTTCGAAATAGTGTCCGCGGGATCTATTGTCTACCTGAGGGAGCAGACGGGACCTCGGTTTAACATCTCGTCCGAAAGATGGCACCTCTGACAGTGCAACGCTCCCTCAGTACTGCCCCTCCGACAGTGCGGCACTCCCTCAGTACTGCCCCTCCGACAGTGCGGCACTCCCTCAGTACTGCCCCTCCGACAGTGCGGCACTCCCTCAGTACTGCCCCTCCGACAGTGCGGCGCTCCCTCAGTACTGCCCCTCCGACAGTGCAACGCTCCCTCAGTACTGCCCCTCCGACAGTGCGGCTCTCCCTCAGTACTGCCCCTCCGACAGTGCGGCACTCCCTCAGTACTGCCCCTCCGACAGTGCGGTGCTCCCTCAGTACTGCCCCTCCGACAGTGCGGCGCTCCCTCAGTACCGCCCCTCCGACAGTGCGGCGGTCCCTCAGTACTGCCCCTCCGACAGTGCGGCACTCGCTCAGTACTGCCCCTCCGACAGTGCGGCACTCGCTCAGTACTGCCCCTCCGACAGTGCGGCACTCGCTCAGTACTGCCCCTCCGACAGTGCGGCACTCCCTCAGTACTGACCCCTGACAGTGCGGCACTCCCTCAGTACTGCCCCCTGACAGTGCGGCACTCCCTCAGTACTGCCCCCTGACAGTGCGGCACTCCCTCAGTACTGCCCCCTGACAGTGCGGCACTCCCTCAGTACTGCCCCCTGACAGTGCGGCACTCCCTCAGTACTGCCCCCTGACAGTGCGGCACTCCCTCAGTACTGCCCCCTGACAGTGCGGCACTCCCTCAGTACTGCCCCTCTGATAGTGCGGCACTTCCTCAGTGTTGCTGATAATTGGTGTGTCTGCCTGATTAATGTCACTCCGTTCCCGGGTGTGGCTTATCCTAGAATTAGCTGGTGTAGTGTAGTGGTTATATTACTGGACTGATCCTTATCTGAGTTCACATCTCCCTTCGGCAAGTTTAAGAATTTGAATTCCGTTTTACAAAGTCTGTTTCACTAAAGTCCTTTAAGGAAGGAAACTTGCCATCCTTAACCGTTCTGTGCCTGTGTGTGACTCCAGACCCAGTCATTGACTTGTTACTGCCCTGCCTGGTGTCCTGGGAGACACTCTCGTATCCCGGGCTGCAAGGGATGGGCAATAAATGCTGGCTTTGTCAGCAATGCCCATATATAAATAGAATTTAAAAATACAGCGTTGCTAAGGCGATAATGACAGAATCCATCGGATGTCGTTTGTCAGTCAGTAGAATACAGTCTCTGTCTCACTCACAGTGCACCCTCACCCTGGGGGTAATGTCTGCTCTCTCAGGTGGATGTAAAAGATCCCAGGGCACTATTTTGAAGAAGAGCAGGGGAGTTCTCCCCGGTGTTCTGGGGCCAATATTTATCCCTCAATCAACATCACTAAAACAGATTATCTGGTCTATCACATTGCTGTGTGTGGGAGCTTGCTGTGCGCAAATTGGCTGCCGCGTTTCCCACATTACAACAGTGACTGCACTCCAAAAGTACTTCATTGGCTGTAAAGCGCTTTGAGACGTCCGAAGGTCATGAAAGGCGCTATAGAAATGCAAGTCTTTTGTGTGTGAGTGTGTGTGTGTGTGTGTGCGTGAACATTTGTGTGTGTGTGTGTGAGTGTGTGTGTGTGTGTGTGTGCGAGTGTGTGTGTGTGAGTGTGTGAACATTTGTGTGTGTGTGTGTGAGTGTGTGTGTGTGTGTGAGACAGTGGGAGAGAGAGAGTGTGTGAGGGAGGGAGGGAGAGAGAGAGTGTGAGAAATGGAGGGAGCGAGAGTGTGTGTGTGTGTGTGTGTGTGTGTGTGTGCGTGTATGAGATGTGTATGTGAGTGTGAGTGTGAGTGTGTGAGTGTGTGTCTAGGTCAGGAACAGCACAGGTCAGACTCGGTGTAAATCCCTCGCTCCTGCGCTAACTATGGCCCACCACATTCCTGGGCCTGGAGAAGCTGGGTTTTCAGTCCGGGGGTGGAATTTGGGGCAGAGCCGGGTCTCGAAGACCCATTATTGAGGTGTATCAAACTATGAGGGGCCTGGATAGAGTGGATAGGACGGACCAACTCCCTTAGCAGAGGGGTCAACAACCAGGGGGCATAGATTTAAAGTAATTGGGGGAAGGTTTAGAGGGGATTTGAGGGGAAGTGTCTTCACCCAGAGGGTGGTGGGGGTCTGGAACTCACGGCCTGAAAGGGTGGTAGAGGCAGAAACCCTCACCACATTTAAACAGTATTTGGATGTGCACCTGAAGTGCTGTAACCTACAGGGCTACGGACCGAGAGCTGGAAAGTGGGATTAGGCTGGGTAGCTCTTGGTCGGCCGGCACGGACACAATGGGCCGAATGGCCTCCTTCTCTGCTGGTTGTTGAACCTCTGCCAAGGGAAACAGGTCCGTCCTATCCACTCTATCCAGGCCCCTCATAATTTTATACACCTCAATAATGGGCCAGTGCCAACAGGACGGAGTGTCTTCGAGACCCGGCTAATCTCTACAATTAGATTTGTGAGCCCGGTCGGCAGAGCAGTCTGTCCGGTTTTTATTCTTCTCGTCCTTTTATTGCAGCATTTTAATACCCTGTAATTAAATGGAATTGAAATTCTGCCGTGGTGGGATTTGAACTCATGATCTCGGGACTACTAGTCCAGGCCTCCAGCTGCAGTGTCAGCCTTTGGGAGTGTTGCCGCCTCTGTGTCTGGCAGACCCGGGTTCAATCCCTGCTCCCGCCAGTCCCGCCGTTTGGAGACTCAGAATTTGGGGCTGATATCCAGCGGGTTCCTTACAGACCCAATCCATGTCCGGGCCGGGGTCAAACAGGGCTGCGTCATCGCCCCAACCCTCTTCTCAATCTTCCTTCGCTGCCATGTTCCACCTCACAGTCAACAAGCTCCCCGCTGGAGTGGAACTAAACTACAGAACCAGTGGGAAGCTGTTTAACCCACGCCGCCTCCAGGCCAGGTCCAAGACCACCCCAACCTCTGTCGCCGAGCTACAGTACACGGACAACGCCTGCGTCTGTGCACACACAGAGGCTGAACTCCAGGACATAGTCAATGTGTTTACCGAGGCGTACGAAAGCTCGGGCCTTACACTAAACATCCGTAAGACGAAGGTCCTCCACCAGCCTGTCCTCACCGCACAGCACTGCCCCCCAGTCATCAAGATCCACGGCGCAGCCCTGGACAACGTGGACCATTTCCCATACCTCGGGAGCCTCTTATCAACAAGGGCAGACATTGACGACGAGATCCAACACGGCCTCCAGTGCAGCCTTCGGCCATCCGAGGAAAAGAGTGTTCGAAGACCAGGCCCTCAAATCCACCACCAGGCTCATGGTCTACAGGGCTGTAGTGATACCCGCCCTCCTGTATGGCTCAGAGACATGGACCATGTACAGCAGACACCTCAAGTCGCTGGAAAAATATCACCAACGACGTCTCCGCAAGATCCTACAAATCCCCTGGGAGGACAGACGCACCAACGTTAGCGTCCTCAACCAGGCCAACATCCCCAGCATCGAAGCACTGACCACACTCGACCAGCTCCGCTGGGCAGGCCACATTGTCCACATGCCCCAAACACAAGACTCCCAAAGCAAGCGCTCTTCTCGGAATTCCTTCACGGCAAACGAGCCCCAGGTGGGCAGAGGAAACATTACAAGGACACCCTCAAAGCCTCCCTGATAAAGTGCAACATCCCCACCGACACCTGGGAGTCCCTGGCCAAAGACCGCCCTAAGTGGAGGAAGTGCATCCGGGAGGGCGCTGAGCACCTCGAGTCTCGTTGCCGAGAGCATGCAGAAAGCAAGCGCAGGCAGCGGAAGGAGCGTGCGGCAAACCAGTCCCACCCTCCCCTTCCCTCAACCACTGTCTGTCCCACCTGTGACAGAGACTGTAATTCCCGTATTGGACTGTTCAGTCACCTGAGAACTCACTTTTAGAGTGGAAGCAAGTCTTCCTCGATCCCGAGGGATTGCCTCTGATGATGATGATGATGGTTATATCATTGGACCAGTAACCCAGGGGCATGGACCAATGATCCAGAGACGTTGTGTTCAAATCCCATCATGGCAGCTGGGAAATTTAAATTCAGTGAATCAACTGACATGATGGTCCGAATAGCCTCCATCTGTGTTATAATTTTTCTATGAGAATTAAATTAACCTGGAATAAAAAGCTAGTATCAGTATCAAGCTCTGTCAAGCCCGTGTGGTGGCTGGTGTGCAACGGTCACCCCACGTTAAAAAAATCCACACACAGGCATCTTCCACCCTTCAACCTGGAGTTCGGGATCTGGAATGGGCAGTAATGAGGGAGTGCCGCACTGTCTGCGGGGCAGTACTGAGGGAGCGCCGCACTGTCAGAGGGGCAGTACTGAGGGAGCGCCGCACTGTCTGCGGGGCAGTACTGAGGGAGCGCCGCACTGTCGAAGGGGCAGTACTGAGGGAGCGCCGCACTGTCTGCGGGGCAGTACTGAGGGAGTGCCGCACTGTCGAAGGGGCAGTACTGAGGGAGCGCCGCACTGTCGGAGGGGCAGTACTGAGGGAGTGCCGCACTGTCGGAGGGGCAGTACTGAGGGAGTGCCGCACTGTCGGAGGGGCAGTACTGAGGGAGTGCCGCACTGTCAGAGGGGCAGTACTGAGGGAGTGCCGCACTGTCGGAGGGGCAGTACTGAGGGAGTGCCGCACTGTCAGAGGGGCAGTACTGAGGGAGTGCCGCACTGTCGGAGGGGCAGTACTGAGGGAGTGCCGCACTGTCGGAGGGGCAGTACTGAGGGAGTGCCGCACTGTCGGAGGGGTAGTACTGAGGGTGTGCCGCACTTTCGCAGGGGTAGTCCTGAGGGAGTGCCGCACTGTCGGAGGGGCAGTACTGAGGGAGTGCCGCACTGTCGGAGGGGCAGTACTGAGGGAGTGCCGCACTGTCGGAGGGACAGTACTGAGGGAGTGCCGCACTGTCGGAGGGGCAGTACTGAGGGAGTGCCGCACTGTCGAAGGGGCAGTACTGAGGGAGTGCCGCACTGTCGGAGGGGCAGTACTGAGGGAGTGCCGCACTGTCGGAGGGGCAGTACTGAGGGAGCGCCGCACTGTCGAAGGGGCAGTACTGAGGGAGTGCCGCACTGTCGGAGGGGCAGTACTGAGGGAGTGCCGCACTGTCTGCGGGGCAGTACTGAGGGAGTGCCGCACTGTCTGCGGGGCAGTACTGAGGGAGTGCCGCACTGTCGGAGGGGTAGTACTGAGGGTGTGCCGCACTTTCGCAGGGGTAGTCCTGAGGGAGTGCCGCACTGTCGGAGGGGCAGTACTGAGGGAGTGCCGCACTGTCGGAGGGGCACTACTGAGGGAGGGCCGCACTGTCGGAGGGGCTGGACTGAGGGAGTGCCGCACTGTCTTGGGACAGTACTGAGGGAGGGCAGCACTATCGGAGGGGCAGTACTGAGGGAGGGCCGCACTGTCGGAGGGGCTGGACTGAGGGAGTGCCGCACTATCAGAGGGGCAGTACTGAGGTAGTGCCGTACTGTCGGAGGGGCAGTACTGAGGTAGTGCCGTACTGTCGGAGGGGCAGTACTGAGGGAGTGCCGCACTGTCGGAGGGGCAGTGCTGAGGGATGCCGCACTGTCAGAGGAGCAGAACTGAGGGAGTGCTGCACTGTCGGAGGGGCAGTACTGAGGGAGTGCTGCATTGTCGGAGGGGCAGTACTGAGGGAGTGCCGCACTGTCGGAGGGGCAGTACTGAGGGAAGGCCGCACTGTCGGAGCGGCAGTACTGAGGGAGTGTCGCACTGTCGGAGGGGCAGGACTGAGGGAGGGCCGTACTGCCGGAGGGGCAGTACTGAGGGAAGGCCGCACTGTCGGAGGGGCAGTACTGAGGGAGTGCTGCACTGTCGGAGGGGCAGTACTGAGGGAGTGCCGCACTGTCGCAGGGACAATACTGAGGGTGTGCCGCACTTTCGCAGGGGTAGTCCTGAGGGAGTGCCGCACTGTCGGAGGGGACGTACTGAGGGAGTGCCGCACTGTCTGCGGGGCAGTACTGAGGGAGTGCCGCACTGTCGGAGGGGCACTACTGAGGGAGTGCCGCACTGTCGGAGGGACAGTACTGAGGGAGCGCCACACTGTCGGAGGGGTAGGACTGAGGGTGTGCCGCACTGTCGGAGGGACAGTACTGAGGGAGTGCCGCACTGTCGGAGGGGCAGTACTGAGGGAGTGCCGCTCTGTCGGAGGGGCAGTACTGAGGGAGTGCCGCACTGTCGAAGGGGCAGTACTGAGGGAGTGCCGCACTGTCGGAGGGGCAGTACTGAGGGAGTGCCGCACTGTCGGAGGGGCAGTACTGAGGGAGTGCCGCACTGTCGAAGGGGCAGTACTGAGGGAGCGCCGCACTGTCGGAGGGGCAGTACTGAGGGAGTGCCGCACTGTCGGAGGGGCAGTACTGAGGGAGTGCCGCACTGTCGGAGGGGCAGTACTGAGGGAGTGCCGCACTGTCTGCGGGGCAGTACTGAGGGAGTGCCGCACTGTCGGAGGGGTAGTACTGAGGGTGTGCCGCACTTTCGCAAGGGTAGTCCTGAGGGAGTGCCGCACTGTCAGAGGGGCAGTACTGAGGGAGTGCCGCACTGTCGGAGGGGCACTACTGAGGGAGGGCTGCACTGTCGGAGGGGCTGGACTGAGGGAGTGCCGCACTGTCTTGGGACAGTACTGAGGGAGGGCAGCACTATCGGAGGGGCAGTACTGAGGGAGGGCCGCACTGTCGGAGGGGCTGGACTGAGGGAGTGCCGCACTATCAGAGGGGCAGTACTGAGGTAGTGCCGTACTGTCGGAGGGGCAGTACTGAGGTAGTGCCGTACTGTCGGAGGGGCAGTACTGAGGGAGTGCCGCACTGTCGGAGGGGCAGTGCTGAGGGATGCCGCACTGTCAGAGGAGCAGAACTGAGGGAGTGCTGCACTGTCGGAGGGGCAGTACTGAGGGAGTGCCGCACTGTCTTGGGACAGTACTGAGGGAGGGCAGCACTATCGGAGGGGCTGGACTGAGGGAGTGCCGCACTATCGGAGGGGCAGTACTGAGGGAGGGCCGCACTGTCGGAGGGGCTGGACTGAGGGAGTGCCGCACTATCAGAGGGGCAGTACTGAGGGAGTGGCGCACTGTCGGATGGGTAGTACTGAGGGAGCGCTGCACTGTCAGAGGGGCAGTACTGAGGGAGTGCCACACTGTCGGAGGGGCAGTACTGAGGGAGTGCCACACTGTCGGAGGGGCAGTACTGAGGGAGCGCCACACTGTCGGAGGGGCAGTACTGAGGGAGTGCTGCACTGTCGGAGGGGCAGTACTGAGGGAGCGCCACACTGTCGGAGGGGCAGTACTGAGGGAGCGCCACACTGTCAGAGGGGCAGTACTGAGGGAGTGCTGCACTGTCGGAGGGGCAGTACTGAGGGAGCGGCGCTCTTTCGGTGGGGCAGTACTGAGGGAGTGCCACACTGTCGCAGGGATGGTACTGAGGGAGTGCTGCACTGTCGGAGGGGCAGTACTGAGGGAGTGCCGCACTTTCGCAGGGGTAGTCCTGAGGGAGTGCCGCACTGTCGGAGGGGCAGTACTGATGGAGTGCCGCACTGTCGGAGGGGCAGTACTGAGGGAGCCCCGCACTGTCGGAGGGGCAGTACTGAGGGAGTGCCACACTGTCGGAGGGGTAGGACTGAGGGAGTGCCGCACTGTCGGAGGGGCAGTACTGAGGGAGTGCCGCACTGTCGGAGGGACAGTACTGAGGAAGCACCGCACTGTCGGAGGGGCAGCACTGAGGGAGTGCCGCACTGTCGGAGGGGCAGTACTGAGGGAGCGCCGCACGTTCTTGGGACGGTACTGAGGGAGGGCCGCACTTTCGGAGGGGCAGTACTGAGGGAGAGCTGCACTGTCGGAGGGGCAGTACTGCGGGAGCCCCGCACTGTCGGAGGGGCAGTACTGAGGGAGTGCCACACTGTCGGAGGGACAGTACTGAGGGAGTGCCACACTGTCGGAGGGGCAGTACTGAGGGAGTGCCACACTGTCGGAGGGGCAGTACTGAGGGAGTGCCGCACGTTCTTGGGACGGTACTGAGGGAGGGCCGCACTTTCGGAGTGGCAGTACTGAGGGAGTGCCACACAGTCGGAGGGTTAGTACTGAGGGAGCGACGCACTGTCGGAGGGGCAGTACTGAGGGAGTGCCGCACTGTCAGAGGGGTAGTACTGTGGGAGTGCTGCACTGTCGGAGGGACAGTACTGAGGGTGTGCCGCACTGTCGGAGGGGTAGTACTGAGGGAGTGCCGGACTGTCGTAGGGGTAGTACTGAGGGAGTGCCGCACTGTCGGAGGGGCAGTACTGAGGGAGTGCCACACTGTCAGAGGGGCAGTACTGAGGGAGTGCCACACTGTCGGAGGGGTAGTACTGAGGGAGCGCCGCACTGTCGGAGGGACAGTACTGAGGGAGTGCCGCACTGTCGGAGGGGCAGTACTGAGGGAGCGCCGCACTGTCAGAGGGGCAGTACTGAGGGAGTGCTGCACTGTCGGAGGGGCAGTACTGAGGGAGTGCCACACTGTCAGAGGGGCAGTACTGAGGGAGTGCCGCACTGTCGCAGGGACGGTACTGAGGGTGTGCCGCACTTTCGCAGGGGTAGTCCTGAGGGAGTGCCGCACTGTCGGAGGGGCAGTACTGAGGGAGTGCCGCACTGTCGGAGGGGCACTACTGTGGGAGTGCCGCACTGTCAGAGGGGCAGTACTGAGGGAGTGCCGCACTGTCGGAGGGGCAGTACTGAGGGAATGCCGCACTGTCAGAGGGGCAGTACTGAGGGAGCGCCGCACTGTCGGAGGGGCAGGACTGAGGGAGGGCCGCACTGCCGGAGGGGCAGTACTGAGGGAAGGCCGCACTGTCGGAGGGGCAGTAATGAGGGACTGCCGCACTGTCAAAGGGGTAGTACTGAGGGAGCGCCGCACTGTCGGAGGGGCAGTACTGAGGGAGTACCGCACTTTCGGAGGGGCAGTACTGAGGGAGAGCTGCACTGTCGGAGGGGCAGTACTGAGGGAGCGCCGCACTGTCGGAGGGGCAGTACTGAGGGAGTGCCGCACTGTCGGAGGGGCAGTACTGAGGGAGTGCCGCACTGTCGGAGGGGCACTACTGAGGGAGCGCCACACTGTCGGAGGGGTAGGACTGAGCGAGTGCCGCACTGTCGGAGGGACAGTACTGAGGGAGCGCCGCACTGTCGGAGGGGCAGTACTGAGGGAGTGCCGCACTGTCGGAGGGGCAGTACTGAGGGAGTGACGCACTGTCGGAGGGGCAGTACTGAGGGAGTGCCGCACTGTCGGAGGGGCAGTACTGAGGGAGTGCCGCACTGTCAGAGGGGCAGTACTGAGGGAGTGCCGCACTGTCGGAGGGGTAGTACAGAGGGAGTGCCGCACTGTCGGAGGGGCAGTACTGAGGGTGTGCCACACTGTCGGAGGAGCAGTACTGAGGGAGTGCTGCACTGTCGGAGGGGCAGTACTGAGGGAGCACGGCACTGACGGAGGGGCAGTACTGAGGGAGCGCCGCACTGTCGGAGGGGCAGTACTGAGGGAGCACCGCACTGTCGGATGGGCAGTACTGAGGGTGCGCCGCACTGTCGGAGGGGCAGTACTGAGGGAGCGCCGTACTGTCGGAGGGATAGTACTGAGGGAGCACCGCACTGTCGGAGGAATAGTACTGAGGGAGCGCCGCACTGTCGGAGGGATAGTACTGAGGGAGCACCGCACTGTCGGAGGGATAGTACTGAGGGAGCGCCGCACTGTCGGAGGGGCAGTACTGAGGGAGCGCCGCACTGTCGGAGGGATAGTACTGAGGGAGCGCCGCACTGTCGGAGGGGCAGTACTGAGGGAGCGCCGCACTGTCGGAGGGATAGTACTGAGGGAGCACCGCACTGTCGGAGGGATAGTACTGAGGGAGCACCGCACTGTCGGAGGGATAGTACTGAGGGAGCGCCGCACTGTCGGAGGGGCAGTACTGAGGGACTGCTGCACTGTCGGAGGGGTAGTACAGAGGGAGTGCCGCACTGTCGGAGGAGCAGTACTGAGGGAGTGCCGCACTGTCGGAGGGGCAGTACTGAGGGAGTGCCGCACTGTCGGAGGGCCAGTACTGAGGGAGCGCCGCACCGTTGGAGGGGCAGTAATGAGGGAGCGCCGCACAGTCGGAGGGGCAGTACTGAGGGAGCACCGCACTGTCGGAGGGGCAGTACTGAGAGAGTGCCGCACTGTCGGAGGGACAGTACTGAGGGAGCCCCGCACTGTCGGAGAGGCAGTACTGAGGGAGTGCCGCACTGTCGGACGGACAGTACTGAGGGAGGGCCGCACTGTTGGAGGGGTAGTACTGAGGGAGTGCCGCACTGTCGGAGGGGCAGTACTGAGGGACTGCCGCACTGTCGGACCGGCAGTACTGAGGGAGCGCCGCACTGTTGGAGGGGCAGTACTGAGGGAGTGCCGTACTCCTGGAGGGGTAGTACTGAGGGAGCACAGCACTGTCGGTGGGGCAGTAATGAGGGAGCGCCGCATTGTCGGAGGGGCAGTATTGAGGGAGCACCACACTGTCGGAGGGGCAGTACTGAGGGAGTGCCGCACGTTCTTGGGACAGTACTGAGGGAGGGCCGCATTGTCGGAGGGGTAGTACTGAGGGAGTGCTGCACTGTCGGAGGGGTAGTACTGAGGGAGTGCTGCACTGTCGGAGGGGCAGTACTGAGGGAGGGCCGCACTGTTGGAGGGGCAGTACTGAGGGAGGGCCGTACTGTCGGAGGGGCACTACTGAGGGAGTGCCGCACTGTTGGAGGGGCAGGACTGAAGGAGCACCGCACTGTCGGAGGGGCAGTAATGAGGGAGTGCCGCACTGTCGGAGGGGTAGTACTGAGGGCGTGCCGCACTGTCGGAGGGACAGTACTGAGGGAGTGCCGCACTGTCGGAGGGATAGTACTGAGGGAGTGCCGCACTGTCGGAGGGACAGTACTGAGGGAGGGCCGCACTATTGGAGGGGCAGTACTGAGAGAGTGCCGCACTCTCGCAGGGGCAGTACTGAGGGAGTGCCGCACTGTCGGAGGGGTAGTACTGAGGGAGTGCCGCACGTTCTTGGGATAGTACTGAGGGAGTGCCGCACTGTCGGAGGGGTAGTACTGAGAGAGCGCCCACTGTCAGAGGTGCAGTACTGAGGGAGTGCCGCACGTTCTTGGGACAGTACTGAGGGAGGGCCGCACTATCGGAGGGGCAGTACTGAGGGAGGGCCGCATTATCGGAGGGACAATACTGAGGGAGGGCCGCACTATCGGAGGGTCGGTACTGAGGGAAGGCTGTACTGTCGGAGGGGCAGTACTGAGGGAGGCCGCACTGTCGGAGGGGCAGTACTGAGGGAGGTCCGCACTGTCGGAGGGATAGTAATGAGGGAGTGCCGCACCTTCGGAGGGGTAGTACAGAGGGAGTACCGCACCGTCGGAGGGGCAGTATTGAGGGAGTGCCGCACTGTCTTGGGACAGTACTGAGGGAGGGCCGCACTGTCGGAGGGGCAGTACTGAGGGAGTGCCGCACTGTCGGAGGGGTAGTACAGAGGGAGTGCCGCACTGTCGGAGGGGCAGTACTGAGGGTGTGCCACACTGTCGGAGGAGCAGTACTGAGGGAGTGCCGCACTGTCGGAGGGGCAGTACTGAGGGAGCACGGCACTGACGGAGGGGCAGTACTGAGGGAGCGCCGCACTGTCGGAGGGGCAGTACTGAGGGAGCACCGCACTGTCGGAGGGGCAGTACTGAGGGAGCGCCGCACTGTCGGAGGGGCAGTACTGAGGGAGCGCCGCACTGTCGGAGGGATAGTACTGAGGGAGCACCGCACTGTCGGAGGGATAGTACTGAGGGAGCACCGCACTGTCGGAGGGATAGTACTGAGGGAGCGCCGCACTGTCGGAGGGGCAGTACTGAGGGACTGCTGCACTGTCGGAGGGATAGTACTGAGGGAGCACCGCACTGTCGCAGGTATAGTACTGAGGGAGCGCCGCACTGTCGGAGGGGCAGTACTGAGGGACTGCTGCACTGTCGGAGGGGTAGTACAGAGGGAGTGCCGCACTGTCGGAGGAGCAGTACTGAGGGAGTGCCGCACTGTCGGAGGGGCAGTACTGAGGGAGTGCCGCACTGTCGGAGGGCCAGTACTGAGGGAGCGCCGCACCGTTGGAGGGGCAGTAATGAGGGAGCACTGCACTGTCGGAGGGGCAGTACTGAGGGAGCACCGCACTGTCGGAGGGGCAGTACTGAGGGAGCGCCGCACTGTCGGAGGGGCAGTACTAAGGGAGTGCCGCATTGTCGGAGGGGCAGTACTGAGGGAGCGCCGCACTGTCGGAGGGACAGTACTGAGGGAGCCCCGCACTGTCGGAGAGGCAGTACTGAGGGAGTGCCGCACTGTCGGACGGACAGTACTGAGGGAGGGCCGCACTGTCGGAGGGGCAGTACTGAGGGACTGCCGCACTGTCGGACGGGCAGTACTGAGGGAGTGCTGCATTGTCGGAGGGGTAGTACTGAGGGAGTGCTGCACTGTCGGAGGGGCAGTAATGAGGGAGCGCCGCATTGTCGGAGGGGCAGTATTGAGGGAGCACCACACTGTCGGAGGGGCAGTACTGAGGGAGTGCCGCACGTTCTTGGGACAGTACTGAGGGAGGGCCGCATTGTCGGAGGGGTAGTACTGAGGGAGTGCTGCACTGTCGGAGGGGTAGTACTGAGGGAGTGCTGCACTGTCGGAGGGGCAGTACTGAGGGAGGGCCGCACTGTTGGAGGGGCAGTACTGAGGGAGGGCCGTACTGTCGGAGGGGCACTACTGAGGGAGTGCCGCACTGTTGGAGGGGCAGTACTGAAGGAGCACCGCACTGTCGGAGGGGCAGTAATGAAGGAGTGCCGCACTGTCGGAGGGGTAGTACTGAGGGAGTGCCGCACTGTCGGAGGGACAGTACTGAGGGAGTGCCGCACTGTCGGAGGGATTGTACTGAGGGAGTGCCGCACTGTCGGAGGGACAGTACTGAGGGAGGGCCGCACTATCGGAGGGGCAGTACTGAGAGAGTGCCGCACTCTCGCAGGGGCAGTACTGAGGGAGTGCCGCACTGTCGGAGGGGTAGTACTGAGGGAGTGCCGCACTGTCGGAGGGGCAGTACTGAGGGAGTGCCGCACGTTCTTGGGATAGTACTGAGGGAGTGCCGCACTGTCGGAGGGGTAGTACTGAGAGAGCGCCCACTGTCAGAGGTGCAGTACTGAGGGAGGGCCGCATTATCGGAGGGACAATACTGAGGGAGGGCCGCACTATCGGAGGGTCGGTACTGAGGGAAGGCTGTACTGTCGGAGGGGCAGTACTGAGGGAGGGCCGCACTGTCGGAGGGGCAGTACTGAGGGAGGTCCGCACTGTCGGAGGGATAGTAATGAGGGAGTGCCGCACCGTCGGAGGGGCAGTATTGAGGGAGTGCCGCACTGTCTTGGGACAGTACTGAGGGAGGGCCGCACTGTCGGAGGGGCAGTACTGAGGGAGTGCCGCACTGTCGGAGGGGCAGTACTGAGGGAGTGCCGCACTGTCGGAGGGGTAGTACAGAGGGAGTGCCGCACTGTCGGAGGGGCAGTACTGAGGGTGTGCCACACTGTCGGAGGAGCAGTACTGAGGGTGTGCCGCACTGTCGGAGGGGCAGTACTGAGGGAGCACGGCACTGACGGAGGGGCAGTACTGAGGGAGCGCCGCACTGTCGGAGGGGCAGTACTGAGGGAGCACCGCACTGTCGGAGGGGCAGTACTGAGGGAGCGCCGCACTGTCGGAGGGGCAGTACTGAGGGAGCGCCGCACTGTCGGAGGGATAGTACTGAGGGAGCACCGCACTGTCGGAGGAATAGTACTGAGGGAGCGCCGCACTTTCGGAGGGGCAGTACTGAGGCAGCGCCGCACTGTCGGAGGGATAGTACTGAGGGAGCACCGCACTGTCGGAGGGATAGTACTGAGGGAGCGCCGCACTGTCGGAGGGGCAGTACTGAGGGAGCGCCGCACTGTCGGAGGGATAGTACTGAGGGAGCACCGCACTGTCGGAGGGATAGTACTGAGGGAGCACCGCACTGTCGGAGGGATAGTACTGAGGGAGCGCCGCACTGTCGGAGGGGCAGTACTGAGGGACTGCTGCACTGTCGGAGGGGTAGTACAGAGGGAGTGCCGCACTGTCGGAGGAGCAGTACTGAGGGAGTGCCGCACTGTCGGAGGGGCAGTACTGAGGGAGTGCCGCACTGTCGGAGGGCCAGTACTGAGGGAGCGCCGCACCGTTGGAGGGGCAGTAATGAGGGAGCGCCGCACTGTCGGAGGGCCAGTACTGAGGGAGCACCGCACTGTCGGAGGGGCAGTACTGAGGGAGCGCCGCACTGTCGGAGGGGCAGTACTAAGGGAGTGCCGCATTGTCGGAGGGGCAGTACTGAGGGAGTGCCGCACTGTCGGAGGGACAGTACTGAGGGAGCCCCGCACTGTCGGAGAGGCAGTACTGAGGGAGTGCCGCACTGTCGGACGCACAGTACTGAGGGAGGGCCGCACTGTTGGAGGGGTAGTACTGAGGGAGTGCCGCACTGTCGGAGGGGCAGTACTGAGGGACTGCCGCACTGTCGGACGGGCAGTACTGAGGGAGCGCCGCACTGTTGGAGGGGCAGTACTGAGGGAGTGCCGTACTGTCGGAGGGGCAGTACTGAGGGAGTGCCGTACTCCTGGAGGGGAAGTACTGAGGGAGCACGGCACTGTCGGAAGGGCAGTAATGAGGGAGCGCCGCATTGTCGGAGGGGCAGTATTGAGGGAGCACCACACTGTCGGAGGGGCAGTACTGAGGGAGTGCCGCACGTTCTTGGGACAGTACTGAGGGAGGGCCGCATTGTCGGAGGGGTAGTACTGAGGGAGTGCTGCACTGTCGGAGGGGCAGTACTGAGGGAGGGCCGCATTGTCGGAGGGGTAGTACTGAGGGAGTGCTGCACTGTCGGAGGGGTAGTACTGAGGGAGTGCCGCACTGTCGGAGGGGCAGTACTGAGGGACCGCCGCACTGTCGGAGGGGCAGTACTGAGGGAGGGACGCACTGTCGGAGGGGCGGTACTGGGGGACTGCCGCACTTTCGGAGGGGCAGTACTGAGGGAGCGCCGCACTGTCGGAGGGGCAGTACTGAGGGAGCGCGGCACTGTCGGAGGTATAGTACAGAGGGAGTGCCACACCGTCGGAGGGGCAGTACTGAGGGAGCGCCGCACTGTCGGAGGGGCAGTACTGAGGGAGCGCCGCACTGTCGGAGGGGCAGTACTGAGGGACTGCCGCACTATCGGAGGGTCAGTACTGAGGGAGCGGCGCACTGTCGGAGGGGCAGTACCGAGGGAGTGCCGCACTATTGGAGGGGCAGTACTGAGAGAGTGCCGCACTGTCGGAGGGGCAGTACTGAGGGAGGGCCGCATTGTCGGAGGGGTAGTACTGAGGGAGTGCTGCACTGTCGGAGGGGCAGTACTGAGGGAGTGGCGCACTGTCGGAGGGGCAGTACTGAGGGAGTGCCGCACTATCGGAGGGGCAGTACTGAGAGAGTGCCGCACTGTCGGAGGGGCAGTACTGAGGGAGGGCCGCATTGTCGGAGGGGTAGTACTGAGGGAGCGCTGCACTGTCGGAGGGGTAGTACTGAGGGAGTGCCGCACTGTCGGAGGGGCAGTACTGGGGGACTGCCGCACTATCGGAGGGGCAGTACCGAGGGAGCGCCGCACTGTCGGAGGGGCTGTACTGAGGGAGCGCCGCACTGTCGGAGGGGCTGTATTGAGGGAGGGCTGCACTGTCGGAGGGGCACTACTGAGGGAGCAGCGTACTGTCGGAGGGGCAGTACTGAGGGAGTGCCGCACTGTCGGAGGGGCAGTACTGAGGGAGCGCCGCACTGTCGAAGGGACAGTACTGAGGGAGTGCCGCACTATTGGAGGGGCAGTACTGAGAGAGTGCCGCACTGTCGGAGGGGCAGTACTGAGGGAGTGCCGCATTGTCGGAGGGGTAGTACTGAGGGAGTGCTGCACTGTCGGAGGGGCAGTACTGAGGGAGTTGCGCACTGTCGGAGGGGCAGTACTGAGGGAGTGCCGCACTATTGGAGGGGCAGTACTGAGAGAGTGCCGCACTGTCGGAGGGGCAGTACTGAGGGAGGGCCGCGTTGTCGGAGGGGTAGTACTGAGGGAGCGCTGCACTGTCGGAGGGGTAGTACTGAGGGAGCGTTGCACTGTCGGAGGGCCAGTACTGAGGGAGGGCCGCATTGTCGGAGGGGCAGTATTGAGGGAGCACCACACTGTCGGAGGGGCAGTACTGAGGGAGTGCCGCACGTTCTTGGGACAGTACTGAGGGAGGGCCGCATTGTCGGAGGGGTAGTACTGAGGGAGTGCCGCACTGTCGGAGGGGCAGTACTGAGGGACTGCCGCACTGTCGGAGGGGTAGTACTGAGGGAGTGCTGCACTGTCGGAGGGGCAGTACTGAGGGAGTGCTGCACTGTCGGAGGGGTAGTACTGAGGGAGTGCCGCACTGTCGGAGGGGCAGTACTGAGGGACCGCCGCACTGTCGGAGGGGCAGTACTGAGGGAGGGACGCACTGTCGGAGGGGCGGTACTGGGGGACTGCCGCACTTTCGGAGGGGCAGTACTGAGGGAGCGCCGCACTGTCGGAGGGGCAGTACTGAGGGAGCGCGGCACTGTCGGAGGTATAGTACTGAGGGAGTGCGGCACTGTCGGAGGGACAGTACTGAGGGAGCGCGGCACTGTCGGAGGTATAGTACTGAGGGAGCGCTGCACCGTCGGAGGGGCAGTACTGAGGGAGCGCCGCACTGTCGGAGGGGCAGTACTGAGGGAGCGCCGCACTGTCGGAGGGGCAGTACTGAGGGACTGCCGCACTATCGGAGGGTCAGTACTGAGGTAGCAGCGCACTGTCGGAGGGGCAGTACCGAGGGAGTGCCGCACTATTGGAGGGGCAGTACTGAGAGAGTGCCGCACTGTCGGAGGGGTAGTACTGAGGGAGTGCTGCACTGTCGGAGGGGCAGTACTGAGGGAGTGGCGCACTGTCGGAGGGGCAGTACTGAGGGAGTGCCGCACTATCGGAGGGGCAGTACTGAGAGAGTGCCGCACTGTCGGAGTGGCAGTACTGAGGGAGGGCCGCACTGTCGGAGGGGCAGTACTGAGGGAGCGCCGCACTGTCGGAGGGGCTGTATTGAGGGAGGGCTGCACTGTCGGAGGGGCACTACTGAGGGAGCAGCGTACTGTCGGAGGGGCAGTACTGAGGGAGTGCCGCACTGTCGGAGGGGCAGTACTGAGGGAGCGCCGCACTGTCGAAGGGACAGAACTGAGGGAGCGGCGCACTGTCGGAGGGGCAGTACTGAGGGAGTGCCGCACTATTGGAGGGGCAGTACTGAGAGAGTGCCGCACTGTCGGAGGGGCAGTACTGAGGGAGTGCCGCATTGTCGGAGGGGTAGTACTGAGGGAGTGCTGCACTGTCGGAGGGGCAGTACTGAGGGAGTTGCGCACTGTCGGAGGGATAGTACTGAGGGAGCGCCGCACTGTCGGAGGGGCAGTACTGAGGGACTGCTGCACTGTCGGAGGGGTAGTACAGAGGGAGTGCCGCACTGTCGGAGGAGCAGTACTGAGGGAGTGCCGCACTGTCGGAGGGGCAGTACTGAGGGAGTGCCGCACTGTCGGAGGGCCAGTACTGAGGGAGCGCCGCACCGTTGGAGGGGCAGTAATGAGGGAGCGCCGCACTGTCGGAGGGCCAGTACTGAGGGAGCACCGCACTGTCGGAGGGGCAGTACTGAGGGAGCACCGCACTGTCGGAGGGGCAGTACTAAGGGAGTGCCGCATTGTCGGAGGGGCAGTACTGAGGGAGCGCCGCACTGTCGGAGGGGCAGTACTGAGGGAGCGCCGCACTGTCGGGGGGGCAGTACTGAGGGACTGCCGCACTATCGGAGGGTCAGTACTGAGGGAGCGCCGCACTGTCGGAGGGGCACTACTGAGGGAGCAGCGTACTGTCGGAGGGGCAGTACTGAGGGAGTGCCGCACTGTCGGAGGGGCAGTACTGAGGGAGCGCCGCACTGTCGAAGGGACAGTACTGAGGGAGTGCCGCACTATTGGAGGGGCAGTACTGAGAGAGTGCCGCACTGTCGGAGGGGCAGTACTGAGGGAGTGCCGCATTGTCGGAGGGGTAGTACTGAGGGAGTGCTGCACTGTCGGAGGGGCAGTACTGAGGGAGTTGCGCACTGTCGGAGGGGCAGTACTGAGGGAGTGCCGCACTATTGGAGGGGCAGTACTGAGAGAGTGCCGCACTGTCGGAGGGGCAGTACTGAGGGAGGGCCGCATTGTCGGAGGGGTAGTACTGAGGGAGCGCTGCACTGTCGGAGGGGTAGTACTGAGGGAGCGTTGCACTGTCGGAGGGCCAGTACTGAGGGAGGGCCGCATTGTCGGAGGGGCAGTATTGAGGGAGCACCACACTGTCGGAGGGGCAGTACTGAGGGAGTGCCGCACGTTCTTGGGACAGTACTGAGGGAGGGCCGCATTGTCGGAGGGGTAGTACTGAGGGAGTGCCGCACTGTCGGAGGGGCAGTACTGAGGGACTGCCGCACTGTCGGAGGGGTAGTACTGAGGGAGTGCTGCACTGTCGGAGGGGCAGTACTGAGGGAGTGCTGCACTGTCGGAGGGGTAGTACTGAGGGAGTGCCGCACTGTCGGAGGGGCAGTACTGAGGGACCGCCGCACTGTCGGAGGGGCAGTACTGAGGGAGGGACGCACTGTCGGAGGGGCGGTACTGGGGGACTGCCGCACTTTCGGAGGGGCAGTACTGAGGGAGCGCCGCACTGTCGGAGGGGCAGTACTGAGGGAGCGCGGCACTGTCGGAGGTATAGTACTGAGGGAGTGCGGCACTGTCGGAGGGACAGTACTGAGGGAGCGCGGCACTGTCGGAGGTATAGTACTGAGGGAGCGCTGCACCGTCGGAGGGGCAGTACTGAGGGAGCGCCGCACTGTCGGAGGGGCAGTACTGAGGGAGCGCCGCACTGTCGGAGGGGCAGTACTGAGGGACTGCCGCACTATCGGAGGGTCAGTACTGAGGTAGCAGCGCACTGTCGGAGGGGCAGTACCGAGGGAGTGCCGCACTATTGGAGGGGCAGTACTGAGAGAGTGCCGCACTGTCGGAGGGGCAGTACTGAGGGAGGGCCGCATTGTCGGAGGGGTAGTACTGAGGGAGTGCTGCACTGTCGGAGTGGCAGTACTGAGGGAGGGCCGCACTGTCGGAGGGGCAGTACTGAGGGAGCGCCGCACTGTCGGAGGGGCTGTATTGAGGGAGGGCTGCACTGTCGGAGGGGCACTACTGAGGGAGCAGCGTACTGTCGGAGGGGCAGTACTGAGGGAGTGCCGCACTGTCGGAGGGGCAGTACTGAGGGAGCGCCGCACTGTCGAAGGGACAGAACTGAGGGAGCGGCGCACTGTCGGAGGGGCAGTACTGAGGGAGTGCCGCACTATTGGAGGGGCAGTACTGAGAGAGTGCCGCACTGTCGGAGGGGCAGTACTGAGGGAGTGCCGCATTGTCGGAGGGGTAGTACTGAGGGAGTGCTGCACTGTCGGAGGGGCAGTACTGAGGGAGTTGCGCACTGTCGGAGGGATAGTACTGAGGGAGCGCCGCACTGTCGGAGGGGCAGTACTGAGGGACTGCTGCACTGTCGGAGGGGTAGTACAGAGGGAGTGCCGCACTGTCGGAGGAGCAGTACTGAGGGAGTGCCGCACTGTCGGATGGGCAGTACTGAGGGAGTGCCGCACTGTCGGAGGGCCAGTACTGAGGGAGCGCCGCACCGTTGGAGGGGCAGTAATGAGGGAGCGCCGCACTGTCGGAGGGCCAGTACTGAGGGAGCACCGCACTGTCGGAGGGGCAGTACTAAGGGAGTGCCGCATTGTCGGAGGGGCAGTACTGAGGGAGTGCCGCACTGTCGGAGGGACAGTACTGAGGGAGCCCCGCACTGTCGGAGAGGCAGTACTGAGGGAGTGCCGCACTGTCGGACGGACAGTACTGAGGGAGGGCCGCACTGTTGGAGGGGTAGTACTGAGGGAGTGCCGCACTGTCGGAGGGGCAGTACTGAGGGACTGCCGCACTGTCGGACGGGCAGTACTGAGGGAGCGCCGCACTGTTGGAGGGGCAGTACTGAGGGAGTGCCGTACTCCTGGAGGGGTAGTACTGAGGGAGCACGGCACTGTCGGAGGGGCAGTACTGAGGGAGTGCCGTACTCCTGGAGGGGTAGTACTGAGGGAGCACGGCACTGTCGGAGGGGCAGTAATGAGGGAGCGCCGCATTGTCGGAGGGGCAGTATTGAGGGAGCACCACACTGTCGGAGGGGCAGTACTGAGGGAGCGCGGCACTGTCGGAGGTATAGTACTGAGGGAGTGCCACACCGTCGGAGGGGCAGTACTGAGGGAGCGCCGCACTGTCGGAGGGGCAGTACTGAGGGAGCGCCGCACTGTCGGAGGGGCTGTACTGAGGGAGTGCCGCACTATTGGAGGGGCAGTACTGAGAGAGTGCCGCACTGTCGGAGGGGCAGTACTGAGGGAGTGCCGCACTGTCGGAGGGGCTGTATTGAGGGAGGGCTGCACTGTCGGAGGGGCAGTACTGAGGGAGTGCCGCACTATTGGAGGGGCAGTACTGAGAGAGTGCCGCACTGTCGGAGGGGCAGTACTGAGGGAGTGCCGCACTGTCGGAGGGGCAGTACTGAGGGAGCGCCGCACTGTCGAAGGGACAGTACTGAGGGAGCGGCGCACTGTCGGAGGGGCAGTACTGAGGGAGTGCCGCACTATTGGAGGGGCAGTACTGAGAGAGTGCCGCACTGTCGGAGGGGCAGTACTGAGGGAGTGCCGCATTGTCGGAGGGGTAGTACTGAGGGAGTGCTGCACTGTCGGAGGGGCAGTACTGAGGGAGTGCCGCACTATTGGAGGGGCAGTACTGAGAGAGTGCCGCACTGTCGGAGGGGCAGTACTGAGGGAGGGCCGCATTGTCGGAGGGGTAGTACTGAGGGAGCGCTGCACTGTCGGAGGGGTAGTACTGAGGGAGCGTTGCACTGTCGGAGGGCCAGTACTGAGGGAGGGCCGCATTGTCGGAGGGGTAGTACTGAGGGAGCACTGCACTGTCGGAGGGGTAGTACTGAGGGAGCGTTGCACTGTCGGAGGGACAGTACTGAGGGAGCGTTGCACTGTTGGAGGGGCAGTAATGAGGGAGCGCCGCATTGTCGGAGGGGCAGTATTGAGGGAGCACCACACTGTCGGAGGGGCAGTACTGAGGGAGTGCCGCACGTTCTTGGGACAGTACTGAGGGAGGGCCGCATTGTCGGAGGGGTAGTACTGAGGGAGTGCCGCACTGTCGGAGGGGCAGTACTGAGGGACTGCCGCACTGTCGGAGGGGTAGTACTGAGGGAGTGCTGCACTGTCGGAGGGGCAGTACTGAGGGAGTGCTGCACTGTCGGAGGGGTAGTACTGAGGGAGTGCCGCACTGTCGGAGGGGCAGTACTGAGGGACCGCCGCACTGTCGGAGGGGCAGTACTGAGGGAGGGACGCACTGTCGGAGGGGCGGTACTGGGGGACTGCCGCACTTTCGGAGGGGCAGTACTGAGGGAGCGCCGCACTGTCGGAGGGGCAGTACTGAGGGAGCGCGGCACTGTCGGAGGTATAGTACTGAGGGAGTGCCGCACCGTCGGAGGGGCAGTACTGAGGGAGCGCCGCACTGTCGGAGGGGCAGTACTGAGGGAGCGCCGCACTGTCGGAGGGGCAGTACTGAGGGACTGCCGCACTATCGGAGGGTCAGTACTGAGGGAGCGGCGCACTGTCGGAGGGGCAGTACCGAGGGAGTGCCGCACTATTGGAGGGGCAGTACTGAGAGAGTGCCGCACTGTCGGAGGGGCAGTACTGAGGGAGGGCCGCATTGTCGGAGGGGTAGTACTGAGGGAGTGCTGCACTGTCGGAGGGGCAGTACTGAGGGAGTGGCGCACTGTCGGAGGGGCAGTACTGAGGGAGTGCCGCACTATCGGAGGGGCAGTACTGAGAGAGTGCCGCACTGTCGGAGTGGCAGTACTGAGGGAGGGCCGCATTGTCGGAGGGGTAGTACTGAGGGAGCGCTGCACTGTCGGAGGGGTAGTACTGAGGGAGTGCCGCACTGTCGGAGGGGCAGTACTGGGGGACTGCCGCACTATCGGAGGGGCAGTACCGAGGGAGCGCCGCACTGTCGGAGGGGCTGTACTGAGGGAGCGCCGCACTGTCGGAGGGGCTGTATTGAGGGAGGGCTGCACTGTCGGAGGGGCACTACTGAGGGAGCGCCGCACTGTCGGAGGGCCAGTACTGAGGGAGGGCCGCATTGTCGGAGGGGTAGTACTGAGGGAGCACTGCACTGTCGGAGGGGCAGTACTGAGGGAGCGTTGCACTGTTGGAGGGGCAGTAATGAGGGAGCGCCGCATTGTCGGAGGGGCAGTATTGAGGGAGCACCACACTGTCGGAGGGGCAGTACTGAGGGAGTGCCGCACGTTCTTGGGACAGTACTGAGGGAGGGCCGCATTGTCGGAGGGGTAGTACTGAGGGAGTGCTGCACTGTCGGAGGGGCAGTACTGAGGGACTGCCGCACTGTCGGAGGGGTAGTACTGAGGGAGTGCTGCACTGTCGGAGGGGCAGTACTGAGGGAGGGCCGCACTGTCGGAGGGGCAGTACTGAGGGAGGGCCGTACTGTCAGAGGGGTCGTACTGAGGGTACGCCGTACTGCTGGAGGGACAGTACTGAGCGAGTGCCGCACTGTCGGAGGGGCAGTACTGAGGGACCGCCGCACTGTCGGAGGGGCAGTACTGAGGGAGTGCCGCACTGTCGGAGGGACAGTACTGAGGGAGGGACGCACTGTCGGAGGGGCGGTACTGGGGGACTGCCGCACTTTCGGAGGGGCAGTACTGAGGGAGCGCCGCACTGTCGGAGGGGCAGTACTGAGGGAGCGCGGCACTGTCGGAGGGATAGTACTGAGGGACTGCCGCACAATCGGAGGGTCAGTACTGAGGGAGCGGCGCACTGTCGGAGGGGCAGTACTGAGAGAGTGCCGCACCAACGGAGGGGCAGTACTGAGGGACTGCCGCACAATCGGAGGGTCAGTACTGAGGGAGCGGCGCACTGTCGGAGGGGCAGTACTGAGGGAGTGCCGCACTATTGGAGGGGCAGTACTGAGGGAGTGCCGCACTGTCGGAGGGGCAGTACTGAGGGAGGGCCGCATTGTCGGAGGGGCAGTACTGAGGGAGTGCTGCACTGTCGGAGGGGCAGTACTGAGGGAGTGGCGCACTGTCGGAGGGGCAGTACTGAGGGAGTGCCGCACTATCGGAGGGGCAGTACTGAGATAGTGCCGCACTGTCGGAGGGGCAGTACTGAGGGAGGGCCGCATTGTCGGAGGGGTAGTACTGATGGAGCGCTGCACTGTCGGAGGGGTAGTACTGAGGGAGCGCCGCACTGTCGGAGGGGCAGTACTGAGGGAGTGCCGCACTGTCGGAGGGTCTGTACTGAGGGAGTGCCGCACTGTCGGAGGGGCAGTACTGGGGGACTGCTGCACTATCGGAGGGGCAGTACCGAGGGAGCGCCGCACTGTCGGAGGGGCTGTACTGAGGGAGCGCCACACTGTCGGAGGGGCTGTATTGAGGGAGGGCTGCACTGTCAGAGGGGCACTACTGAGGGAGCAGCGTACTGTCGGAGGGGCAGTACTGAGGGAAGGCCGCACTGTCGGAGGGGCAGTACTGAGGGAGTGCCGCACTGTCGGAGGGGCAGTACTGAGGGAGTGCCGCACTGTCGGAGGGGCAGTACTGAGGGAAGGCCGCACTGTCGGAGGGGCAGTACTGAGGGAGTGCCGCACTATTGGAGGGGCAGTACTGAGAGAGTGCCGCACTGTCGGAGGGGCAGTACTGAGGGAGGGCCGCACTGTCGGAGGGGCAGTACTGAGGGTGGGCCGCACTGTCGGAAGGGCAGTACTGAGGGAGCGCCGCACTGTCGGAGGGGCTGTACTGAGGGAGCGCCGCACTGTCGGAGGGGCTGTGTTGAGGGAGGGCTGCACTGTCGGAGGGGCACTACTGAGGGAGCAGCGTACTGTCGGAGGGGCAGTACTGAGGGAAGGCCGCACTGTCGGAGGGGCAGTACTGAGGGAGTGCCGCACTGTCGGAGGGGCAGTACTGAGGGAGTGCCGCACTGTCGGAGGGGCAGTACTGAGGGAAGGCCGCACTGTCGGAGGGGCAGTACTGAGGGAGTGCCGCACTATTGGAGGGGCAGTACTGAGAGAGTGCCGCACTGTCGGAGGGGCAGTACTGAGGGAGGGCCGCACTGTCGGAGGGGCAGTACTGAGGGTGGGCCGCACTGTCGGAAGGGCAGTACTGAGGGAGCCCCGCACTGTCGGAGGGGCTGTACTGAGGGAGCGCCGCACTGTCGGAGGGGCTGTATTGAGGGAGGGCTGCACTGTCGGAGGGGCACTACTGAGGGAGCAGCGTACTGTCGGAGGGGCAGTACTGAGGGAGTGCCGCACTGTCGGAGGGGCAGTACTGAGGGAGCGCCGCACTGTCGGAGGGGCAGTACTGAGGGAGTGCTGCACTGTCGGAGGGGCAGTACTGAGGGAGAGCCGCACTGTCGGAGGGGCAGTACTGAGGGAGGGCCGCACTGTCGGAGGGGCAGTACTGAGCGAGTGCCGCACTGTCGGAGGGGCAGTACTGAGGGAGCGCCGCACTGTCGGAGGGGCAGTACTGAGGGAGCGCCGCACTGTCGGAGGGGCAGTGCTGAGGGAGCGCCGCACTGTCGGAGGGGCAGTACTGAGGGAGCGCCGCACTGTCGGAGGGGCAGTACTGAGGGAGCACCTCACTGTCGGAGGGGCAGTACTGAGGGAGCGTTGCACTGTCAGAGGTGCCATCTTTCGGACGAGATGTTAAACCGAGGTCCCGTCTGCTCTCTCAGGTAGACAATAGATCCCGCGGACACTATTTCGAAGAAGACCAGGGAAGTTATTCCCAGAGGCCAATATTTATCCCTCATCTAACATCACTAAAAGAGATTATCTGGTCATTATCACAGTGCTGTGTGGGAGCTTGCTGTGCACAAATTGGTCGCTGTGTTTCCCACATTACACAGTGACTACACTCCGCAAAGCCCCCATTGTCTGTAAAGTGCTTTGGGGACGTCCTGCGGAGGTGTTACCCGTGTTCCCGTTGAGGTGGGTGGGGTGTGGAGCACCCGCTCAGGCCGCTCACCCTCACTGGCCGCGATGCGCGTGGATGTGAACAGGCCGCCCGGCCAGTTAAAGGGCCACTCAGCAAAAAGGAATAAGAGGCGCTACGTAAATGTAATTCCTTCGAAGTTCTAGACTTCAAGTTCCAGATTTGACGATCCCAACACACTCCTGGCTGGCCTTCCACATTGTACCCCACGTAAACTAGAGGTGATCCAAAACTCGGCTTCCTGTGTCCTAACTCGCACCCAATCCCACTCACCCATCACCCCCTGTGCCCCGTGTCCTAACTCGCACCAAGTCCCGTTCACCCATCACCCCCTGTGCTCACTGACCCGTGTCCTAACTCGCACCGAGTCCCGCTCACCCATCACCCCCTGTGCTCACTGCCCCGTGTCCTAACTCACACCGAGTCCCGCTCACCCATCACCCCCTGTGCCCCGTGTCCTAACTCACACCTCCGACAGTGTGGCACTCCCTCAGTACTGCCTCTCTGACAGTGTGGCACTCCCTCAGTACTGCCCCTCCGACAGTGTGGCACTCCCTCAGTACCGCCCCTCCGACAGTGCGGCGCTCCCTCAGTACTATCTCTCCGACAGTGCGGCGCTCCCTCAGTACTGCCCCTCCGACAGTGCGGCCCTCCCTCAGTACTGCCCCTCCGACAGTGCGGCACTCCCTCAGTACTGCCCCTCCGACAGTGCGGCCCTCCCTCAGTACTGCCCCTCCGACAGTGCGGCACTCCCTCAGTACTGCCCCTCCGACAGTGCGGCACTCCCTCAGTACTGCCTCTCCGACAGTGTGGCGCTCCCTCAGTACTGCCCCTCCAACAGTGCGGCACTCCCTCAGTGCTGCCCCTCCGACAGTGCGGCACTCCCTCAGTACTGCCCCTCCGACAGTGCGGCACTCCCTCTGCAATGCCGTACTGAGGGAACACTGCTCTATCGGAGGTGCCGTCTTTCGGATGAGACTTTAAACCGAGGCGAAGCAGATTCGACTTGCTGGGGAGGATCGGGAGGTTAGGAAAACAACAGGACGACCCATCGACTGTCAGCTCGTTTTTTTAATTCATTCTCGGGATGTGGGCATCGCTGCCGAGGCCGCCGTTTATTGCCCCTTCCTGCAGCGGTCCGGCCCGCAAATCGGCACAGTCCCGGCGTGCAAGACCATCGGCAGGTGATATACCACCGCAGGGAGCAGTGTGGGGCGGTATACCACCACAGGGAGCAGAGTGGGGCGGTATACCACCACAGGGAGCAGTGTGGGGCGGTATACCACTGCAGGGAGCAGTGTGGGGCGGTATACCACCGCAGGGAGCAGTGTGGGGCGGTATACCACCACAGGGAGCAGAGTGGGGCGGTATACCACCACAGGGAGCAGTGTGGGGCGGTATACCACCACAGGGAGCAGTGTGGGGCGGTATACCACTGCAGGGAGCAGTGTGGGGCGGTATACCACCTCAGGGAGCAGCTTGGGGCGGTATACCACTGCAGGGAGCAGTGTGGGGCGGTATACCACCACAGGGAGCAGTGTGGGGCGGTATACCACTGCAGGGAGCAGAGTGGGGCGGTATACCACCACAGGGAGCAGTGTGGGGCGGTATACCACCACAGGGAGCAGTGTGGGGCGGTATACCACCACAGGGAGCAGTGTGGGGCGGTATACCACCACAGGGAGCAGTGTGGGGCGGTATACCACTGCAGGGAGCAGAGTGGGGCGGTATACCACCACAGGGAGCAGTGTGGGGCGGTATACCACTGCAGGGAGCAGTGTGGGGCGGTATACCACCACAGGGAGCAGTGTGGGGCAGTATACCACTGCAGGGAGCAGCGTGGGGCAGTATACCACCACAGGGAGCAGTGTGGGGCGGTATACCACTGCAGGGAGCAGTGTGGGGCGGTATACCACCACAGGGAGCAGTGTGGGGCAGTATACCACTGCAGGGAGCAGCGTGGGGCAGTATACCACCACAGGGAGCAGCGTGGGGCAGTATACCACTGCAGGGAGCAGTGTGGTGCGGTATACCACTGCAGGGAGCAGTGTGGGGCGGTATACCACCACAGGGAGCAGTGTGGGGCAGTATACCACTGCAGGGAGCAGCGTGGGGCAGTATACCACCACAGGGAGCAGCGTGGGGCAGTATACCACCACAGGGAGCAGTGTGGGGCGGTATACCACTGCAGGGAGCAGTGTGGGGCGGTATACCACCACAGGGAGCAGTGTGGGGCAGTATACCACTGCAGGGAGCAGCGTGGGGCAGTATACCACCACAGGGAGCAGCGTGGGGCAGTATACCACTGCAGGGAGCAGTGTGGTGCGGTATACCACTGCAGGGAGCAGCGTGGGGCGGTATACCACTGCAGGGAGCAGTGTGGGGCAATATACCACCACAAGGAGCAGCCCGTGCTGCTGCAGGAGGGCGATGGCTGACTGCAGTGCGGGCAGGTACAGCAGGAGCGGCGAGGTCGGGGCGAAGGAGCAGCGAGAGATCGTGGAGGGACGTGATTGGGGCCCAGGAGAGGCGAGGGCCCAGGGGCAGCACGGGCCCAGCCCACACTGTGCGATATGTGCGCACTGGGTCCGTGCACCAGAGCTGGTCTCCAGTCGTCCTGGTTAACCCTTGCCACTGGACCAAGACCTCGCTCTGTCAAGCCCGTGTGGTGGCTGGTGTGCAACGGTCACCCCACGTTAAAAAAATCCACATACAGGCATCTTCCACCCTTCAACATGGAGTTCGGGATCTGGAATATTAGGTCCTTCATTGAGACACCTGGGAACTCATCCCTTTTTGACGTGGAAGCAAGTCATCCTCGATACGAGGGACTTCCTGTGGTGATAATGGTGAGGAATCTGGAGCCATTTCTGTGCCTTTGACGAGGAACCGGTGACTCCAGCTGTGGGGAACACGGAAAGGCCGAGGGAAGCTAATGGGGAACAGAGAACCCAAGAGGAGAGCAGAACGAGGAAGGCTGCCCAGCTCTCGACACATCGTTTTTCTCGATAGTGAGGTTCCTCTGCGCTCCAGCAAACCCCTCCCCTTACAGCAGCCAGTCAGCCCAGTCACTCGATCCACCCAAACTGTCTCGACACAGGAAGATAGAAAGACACAACTTTGCATTTCCAGAGGGCCTTCACACTGTCAGAGTCCCCCAAAGCGCTACACAGCCATTGAACGACTATTTAGAGTGTAGTCACTGTAGTAATGTAGGAAACGGGGCAGCCAGTTTGAGCACCGCAAGCTCCCACACACAGCGATGTTAAAATTACCCAGATCTTCTGTTTCAGTGATACTGCTTGTGGGATCTTTTACATCAACCTGAGAGGGCAGACGGGGCCTCGGTTTAACGTCTCATCCAAAAGACGGCACCTCCGACAGTGCAGCACTCCCTCAGTACTCCCCCTCCGACAGTGCAGCACTCCCTCAGTACTGCCCCTCCAACAGCGCGGCACTCCCTCAGTACTGCCCCTCCGACAGTGCGGCACTCCCTCAGTACTGCCACTCCGACAGTGCGGCACTCCCTCAGTACTGCCCCTCCGACAGTGCGGCACTCCCTCAGTACTGCCACTCCGACAGTGCGGCGCTCCCTCAGTACTGCCCCTCCGACAGTGCGGCGCTCCCTCAGTACTGTCCCTCCGACAGTGCGGCACTCCCTCAGTACTGCCCCTCCGACAGTGCGGCACTCCCTCAGTACTGCCACTCCGACAGTGCGGCGCTCCCTCAGTACTGCCCCTCCGACAGTGCGGAGCTCCCTCAGTACTGCCCCTCCGACAGTGCGGCACTCCCTCAGTATTGCCCCTCCGACAGTGCAGCACTCCCTCAGTACTGCCCCTCCGACAGTGCGGCACTCCCTCAGTACTGCCCCTCCGACAGTGCGGCACTCCCTCAGTACTGCCCCTCCAACAGTGCGGCCCTCCCTCAGTACTGCCCCTCCGACAGCGCGGCACTCCCTCAGCACTGCCCCTCCGACAGTGCGGCACTCCCTCAGTACTGCCACTCCGACAGTGCGGCGCTCCCTCAGTACTGCCACTCCGACAGTGCGGCGCTCCCTCAGTACTGCCCCTCTGACAGTGCGGCGCTCCCTCAGTACTGCCCCTCCGACAGTGCGGCACTCCCTCAGTACTGCCACTCCGACAGTGCTGCGCTCCCTCAGTACTGCCCCTCTGACAGTGCGGCACTCCCTCAGTACTGCCCCTCCGACAGTGCGGCACTCCCTCAGTACTGCCCCTCCGACAGTGTGGCACTCCCTCAGTACTGCCCCTCCGACAGTGCAGCACTCCCTCAGTACTGCGCCTGTGATAGTGCTGCTCTGTTGGAGGTGCTGTCTTTCGGATGAGATGTTAAACCGAGGCCAAGCTGCCCTCTCAGGTGTACATAAAAGATCCCACAGCAGTATTACTAACCAAGAGATATGGGGATAGTGCACAAAGATGGAGTTGAGGTCGAAGATCAGCCATGGCAGAGCAGGCTCGAGGGGCCAAATGGCCGACTCTCCCACCTATTTCTCATGTTCTTATTTCAGAGAAGAGCAGGAGAGTTCCCCCCAGTGGCCTGGACGATATTATCCTTCAACCAACATCACTAAAACCAATGATCTGGTCATGATCGCATTGCTGTTTGTGGGAGCTTGCTGTGCACAAATTGACTGCCAGGTTTCCTACTTTACAACAGCGAGTGCACTTCAAAAAGCGCTGTGAAGCGCGTTGGGACGTCCGATGGTCGTGAACATTATGGGCCGCCCCGACCTGTGAGAGAACACCGCAGGTCGGGGCTATAAATAGAGCTGGAGCACCCGGCCCTGGAATATTGTGGTGGAGGAGCGGCGAATGAGGGTACGGGGCCCAGGAGAGGCGAGGGCCCAGGGGCAGCACGGGCCCAGCCCACACTGCGATATGTGCGCGCACTGGGTCCGTGCAGCAGAGCTGGTCTCCAGTCGTCCTGGTTAACCCTTGCCACTGGACCAAGACCTCGCTCTGTCAAGCCCGTGTGGTGGCTGGTGTGTAACGGTCACCCCACGTTAAAAAAATCCACCCACAGGTATCTTCCACCCTTCAACATGTAGTTCAGGATCTGGAACATCGGGTCGTTCTTTACAATATACATCAATGATTTGGATGAAGGAATTGAGTGTAATATCTCCAAGTTTGCAGATGATACTAAGCTGGGTGGCGGTGTGAGCTCTGAGGGAGATGCTAAGGAGGCTGCTGGGTGACTTGGACAGGTTAGGCGAGTGGGCAAATGCATGGCAGATGCAGTATAATGTGAGGTTATCCACTTTGGGGGCAAAAACGCGAGGACAGAATATTATCTGAATGGCGACAGATTAGGAAAAGGGGAGGTGCAACGAGACCTGGGTGTCATGGTACATCAGTCATTGAAGGTTGGCATGCAGGTACAGCAGGTGGTGAGGAAGGCAAATGGTATGTTGGCCTTCATAGTGAGGGGATTTGAGTACAGGGGCAGGGAGGTGTTGCTACAGTTGTACAGAGCCTTGGTGAGGCCTCACCTGGAATATTGTGTTCAGTTTTGGTCTCCTAGTCTGAGAAAGGACATTCTTGCTATTGAGGGAGTGCAGCGAAGGTTCACCAGACTGATTCCCGGGATGGCTGGACTGACATATGAGGAGAGACTGGATCAACTGGGCCTTTATACACTGGAGTTTAGAAGGATGAGAGGGGATCTCATAGAAACATGTAAGATTCTGACGGGACTGGACAGGTTAAATGCGGGAAGAATATTCTCGATGTTGGGGAAGTCCAGAACCAGGGGCCATTTAGGACTGAGATGAGGAGAAACTTTTTCACTCAGAGAGTTGTTAACCTGTGGAATTCCCTGCCGCAGAGAGTTGTTGAGGCCAGTTCATTGGATATATTCAAGAGGGAGTTAGATATGGCCCTTATGGCTAAAGGGATCAAGGGGTATGGAGACAAAGCAGGAAAGGGGTTCTGAGGGAGTGATCAGCCATGATCTTATTGAATGGTGGTGCAGGCTCGAAGGGCCGAATGGCCTGCTCCTGCACCTATTTTCTATGAACATCTGTAAACTTTCGTGGAAGCAAGTCATCCTCGTTCGAGGGACCGCCTATGATGATGGTTGTGAAAGGCGCTATCGAAATACAAGTCACTGTTTTCATTTATCGCACTGAAATCCGTGGGCTTTGATTGTGAAATTGCTCTGAAAAAAAAAATCCCCTTTATTCGTCGCACTTCCTCAAATGGTTGTTGGTAACACACGCCACAAACCACTGCATTCCCTCCGCCAACATTCTCAATAATGACGCTCAATGGTTCCCTGAAATGGAGCTCGCTTACCCTGCCCATTCGATCCCACCGATTACCAAACCTCATTTCTCACGCGAGCAACCCCTAATTATGGTCTGCAGTTATCGAGGTTTCCAATACTCTCCTGGCGGGCCTCCCACCTTCCAACTCATCCAACACTCGGCTGCCCCGTGTCCTAACTCGCACCCAGTCCCGCTCACACATCCCCCTCCACCCTGGGGGACGTTGGTTCCCGGTCCAGCAACGCCTCGATTGTAAAATTCTCATCCTTGTTTACAAATCCCTCCATGGCCCCCGCCCCTCCCTATCTCTGTAACCTCCTCCAGCCTCACAACCCCCCGAGATGTCTGCACTCCTCTAATTCTGCCCTCCTGAGCATCCCTGATTATAATCGCTCCGCCATCGGTGGCTGTGCCTTCTGTTGCCTGGGCCCCAAGCTCTGGAACTCCCTCCCTAAACCTCTCCCCCTCTCTCCCCTCCTTTAAGACGCTCCTTGACGCCTACCTCATTGACCTGCAACAATATCTCTTTATTTGATTCGATGTAGAACGTTGTCCGATAACGCCCCTGTAAAGTACGTTAAAGGCCGCAATGCAAGTATAAGTTGTGGTTGTTGATGTGAGGCTAACTGTGGGCCGTTGCCTACGTGACCTTTCGTTCAACAGGCTCTAAAACTCACCAACCTCCAGTCCTGTGTCATAATGGCCGACTTCTGAGGGTGTTGTAAGTCTTTTGTTTGTGGTTCTGCTATTTCATCATAAACCACTGTGCTGTTCGGATCGGTATCGTGACCATATATGTAGCAGGCATGGTATCATGACCTTATATGTAGAAGTCACAGCACTGTGCAATGATAGGAAGCTGAATTCAATTTGGTGTAAGATTTTACGATGAAAACAGCCGGATTGTTGTAAAAACCCAAACTGGGTCACTGATGTTCAAAAAACTTTTGACAAGGTCCCACACAAGAGATTGGTGTGCAAAATTAAAACACATGGTATTGGGGGGTAATGTACTGACGTGGATAGAGAACTGGTTGGCAGACAGGAAGCAGAGAGTCGGGATAAACGGGTCCCTTTCGGAATGGGAGGCAGTGACTAGTGGAGTGCCTCAGGGCTCAGTGCTGGGACCCCAGCTCTTTACAATATACATCAATGATTTGGATGAAGGGATAGAGTGTAATATCTCCAAGTTTGCAGATGACACTAAGCTGGGTGGCGGTGTGAGCTGTGAGGGGGACGCTAAGAGGCTGCAGGGTGACTTGGACAGGTTAGGTGAGTGGGCAAATGCATGGCAGATGCAGTATAATGTGGATAAATGTGAGGTTATCCAATTTGGGGGCAAAAACACGAGG